>NC_134876.1:78988673-78991173 GCF_041734735.1 Babylonia areolata | reverse complement strand
GTTTCTTGCCTAAGTCACTTCCACAATCTGAGCTTGAATTTGATTATAGTGGAGAGCTTTTATTTATTTTATTTATTTTTTTTTGTTACATCCCGACTCTCTCGGTCAAGAGGGCTTTAGAGGCAGTCAGCGTTGGTATGGTTCCCAAAGGCCAGTTAGCCCCCAAGGCTGCAGCACTACGAGCCAGTGCAATGTTGTTGGTCTATCGAGTGAGACAACATAGAGATGTTCCGTGCGCAGCATGAAATCAGCGCACGTTAAAGGGCCCACGGCAACTACGGTGTTGTCCCTGGCGAAATTATATAGAAAAGTCCACTTTGATTGTAAGTCAAATGCGCTATGGGAAAATAGGACCAAATATATGATAAGGCGGTGCTGCGCTGTGGCCGCACGCTTTCCCCGGGGAGAGTGACCTAACTTTCACAAATAAATCTGCTGTACATAAAAATGAAGAAATAAATACAATGCAATACAATACAATACAATACAATACAAAGCAATACAAAACAATACAATACAATGCAATACAATATAGCATGTCACAAAGCAGGTGTCGATACACGGTGTCGACACCCCATTAAAAAAAACAACAACAACCAACCAGCGACCCAGAATAAAGAAGTTCACACATTGCTAGCCTGGGAGAGTTCAGCCCTCCCTCTCTCTAATACCCCAAAGAAAAGTGGATCTATGTCTGTGGATTGTTTAAGAATTAACACCTCATACATAACAAATTGGAACTTGCTCTTGCCCCTCTCAAGGACCCGAAGGAAAAGTTCAGCTAACTCCGTAGATTAACTACGAAACCAGTTCGATCTTTTCTCGCTCAAGGGACCCACACAGAGGTAATATAATTTCCTCCGATATTTAACCAGATTATCATATTTTATTTTTCTTATATGAACATCCATATCTGGTGCAAGGGAGATGATGCGACTCATCATTCTTAGAACAAAAGAGTGGTTAGACACCAGAACTGCCAAAACATCCCAAAGCATAATTTTAACAAGTTTGACCATCCTGTTAGCAGGTTGATGCTAGCTTATGCAGGACAACTTTCTTCTTCGTTCGTGGGCTGCAACTACCACGTTCACTCGTATCGTATGTACACAAGTGAGTTTTTACGTTGAGTATGTTCTTGTTTCCATAACCCACCGAACGCTGACATGGATTGCAGGATCTTTAACGTGCGTATTTGATCATCTGCTTGCGTATACACACGAGGGGACAACTTTCTGACTGTCTGTTGTATTATTTCTCTGTTTGTCTGCCCCCATGCCCGCCGCCCCCCTCTCTCTCTTTCTTTTCTCTCTCTCTATATATGTCTCTGTCTCTCTGAAGAGCTACAGTCACAAAAACAAAACAGGAGCATAACGACCGACCACACCGCATGAATTTATTCACTGTTTAAAATCCGACCAGAAAACTGTTTCGCACGTAGACGCATTAGTGAAGCTCATGCCCACAAGGGCGTGTGGTCTAGTGCCGAATAACTACAGACCTTTTAAAGAAGTGAGGAAATTTCAGTTTCAGTTTCTGTTTCAGTTTAAAGGAGGCGTCAAAGAGTGTAGACTGTGCTACGCAAGCTACATTTCATAGTTATGCAAACATTGATATATAAGTAAATAAATAATTCAATAAGTAAATGAATAAATGAACTAACAAATAAACAAATCAATGAAAAGGGTACCTGACATCAGCAAAAAAAGAAAAAAAGAAAAAAAGAAAAAAGACGACTGCAGATTCACTCACACGTGTAGATTCTGCTTCTGAAGTCTAGTCGCCTTAACAAAAAAAAAAAAAAAAAAAAGGAAAAAAAGAAAAGAAAAAAAGAAAAGAAAAGGAAAAAACAAAAAACAAAAAAGAAGCAGACGTGGTGCAGCGTCACCTTTTTTGAAACTGAAAGTGAAACTGAAAACGCCCACAAAAGGACAGTCGCTAAGATCAGCCTTTCTTGCTGGACAATTTAAACAAAATCACGCAGAAGAAATCCATTGTGCATACGACGTCCTTTGAAGCAGATTCGAACCGTTTACCCGGAGAGGCAATACATTTCACGGAAAGCACCAAGCTACTGACTGCCGTGAACTGACTGGGAGCAAGCAATCTGTTCCGCGTTCCTTCCGTGACGGAGAGGTGAGTTTGGCCGCCATGTTGAGGGGCTCTGATCATGACTGTCACGCTGAACGCCACTGATTATGGCGGTGACCAGTCTAGTGGGATGGAGGCGCGGTGGCGATGGTGGTGGCGGATTCGGCCAGGCGTTGGTGGACGGACTTCTGACCCAATGAT
The DNA here is from genome assembly GCF_041734735.1 of Babylonia areolata. Classification (NCBI taxonomy): domain Eukaryota; kingdom Metazoa; phylum Mollusca; class Gastropoda; order Neogastropoda; family Buccinidae; genus Babylonia; species Babylonia areolata. The sequence continues at coordinate 78,988,881 of NC_134876.1, read as the reverse complement.
CACCAGCGATCAGAGGCGCGTTTCCTTCCCGCTAGTTAGGCAAGGTTCTCGCGCGCGAGACACGCTAGGAAGCTTGCGTTTCTCTTTTTTCTCCACCTCGCTGCAAGATTGGCTAGGTTCTCTCGAGTACAAGGCTAGTAACTTTGCCGAGAGGTCAGCATAAACTCTGCCAAACCGCCACGCATTCGTTTTGTTTTCGCATGTTCTC
>NC_134876.1:78976173-78986173 GCF_041734735.1 Babylonia areolata | reverse complement strand
CCACCCTTTACACACCAGGCACCGTCACCGTGATTCGAACCCGGGACCCTCAGATTGACAGTCCAATGCTTTAACCACTTGGATATTGCGCCCGTCGACTCCGGTTCAAAAGGGCGTCTTTTCCCTGAAATGGCCGAAGCTGCGCGTGCGTGCCCGAAGTATCGTTGACGTGGTCGGCCCGAGATAAGCTGAAGCGGGCTTCCAAAAATCACCGGTCGTATGAAGTACGCAGTTACCTGTGTGCCAACTGTCATTCGTGTGTGTGTGTGTGTGTGTGTGCGAGCGCATGTGCCTTGTCATCTTGACTGTTGTCAGTCGCTGCCTTGGACTTAAGGAGTTCAGCTGCAGAAAAAAAGAGAAGGAACAACATCTTATTAATAGGTAACAGTATTTAGGACTCAATTTTTGGCCATTCAATAATTGTGTGTTGTTGCAATAAACCCGTTTTAAAACCCGTTTTCGTCGACGAACAAGTATCTGAAAAGAAAAGTTCCATCTAGTTTTTTTTTCATTTTCGGTCGGAACGATTTCAACAGACTTCTTACCGATAAGGAGGCTCTGACTTTCACTGCCTTTGGTTCAGGTGAGTTGAGTACTTTTATCGTATATTTCTTGCTTGATTACTTAATTGATTTGTCTTCTTTTCTGTGTCTGTTGTATAAAAGAAAAAAAAGTACATACATATCGGATTGGTTTTTTTCTTTTTTCTTTTTCTACCTTGTTGCATTCCTTTTTACTGGATACCCGCATTAAAAAAAAAGCAAACAAACAAACAAAAAAACAAACAAAATACCCGATCGATGTGTCTTTGATTTTCAAGATGTCCATGTACACATGCGTTTGTGCACCCCTCCCCCTCCACACACACACACACACACACACACACACGATCTCCCCTCTGTGTGTGTGTGTGTGTGTGTGTGTGTGTGTGTGTGTGTGTGTGTGTGTGTGTGTTGTCTTTCCCTATCTCTTCTCTCTCTCTTACGTTCGTTTCTGGCCTCCCCCCCCCTTTTTTTTAAATTATTATTCTTTTTAATTGTGCTTGATTTTGTTCGGATTTTGCTTGTTTTTTGAAACTTATAAATGACTGAATGATAGAAAAAGTACACTTGTTTGCAATGAAACGATTTTTGAATGTGGACATCCGAACGCCAAATGATCTTGTGTATGGGGAGCTAGGGAGATATCCAATTTGTTTAAACTCGTACATTAAATGCATTAAGTATTGGTTGAAACTTACAAGAATGAACGAAAACAGGCTACCGTTCAAAGCTTATCGGATGTTGTATTCCTTGGATAATAATGGCAAAAAACATGGGCAACGTGTGTTCGTCAGTGCTTAAATTCTTATGGTTATTCTTTTGTGTGGGATAATCAGGGTGTTGAAGATATTGCAGGTTTTATAAAGTGTTTTAGACAGCGAATAGTTGATTGTAGGTGGCAAGATTGGCATGACCATATGGAAACTAGCGATAGATTTGCACAGTTTAGAATCTTTAAAACATCGCAGGGGCCTGAACCATATACTGCGATGGAAATAAACAGATATGTAAAAAGTGCACTGATAAAATTTAGATTTGGTGTCTCAAATATTGCTGTTCACAGTTTCAGATACTGTAGTAGGAGTGAATATGTATATATGTGTCGATTGTGCAACCTGGGTAGGGAAGATGAATTGCATTTTTTGCTATGTTGCCCTGCTTTGAGTGACCTCAGACAAAGATTAATTCAACCTAAATATTAGAAAGATCCCTGTGCTTTTAGATTTAATCTGCTCATGTCGTCAAAACATGAGCTTACCCAACAAAACCTGGCCATATACTTATATGAGGCATTGAAGAGACTTCGAATTGTTATTTTGTGAATGTTGTTGAGTATTGTATTAGCTACTTTTGGTTGATTTGTGATGTTGGTTTATCGTGTCAAGTCATTTTCCTTATTTATTTTCTTGTATGACCCCCTTCAGTAAGGGGCTTTGGCCTTAATCTGAATAAAACATCGTTATCGTTATCTCTCTCATGTCTCTCCCTATCTCTTCTCTCTCTTTCTCTGTGTCTCTCTCTCGTCTCTCCCTATCTCTTCTCTTTCCCTCTCTGTCTCTGTCTCTCTTGTCTCTCCCTATCACTTCTCTCTCTCTGTGTCTCTCTCTTGTCTCTCCCTCTCTCTGTCTCTCTCTCCTGTCTCTCCGTATCTCTTCTCTCTCTCTCTGGTTTCTCTTCTCTCTCTGAGTCTCTCTCTGTGTCTCTCTCTATCTTTTCTTTCTCCGTGTCTCTCTCTTGTCTTTCCCTATCTCTTCTCTCTCTCTCTCTCTCTCTCTGTGTGTGTGTGTGTTGTCTTTCCCTATCTCTTATCTCTCTCCTACGTTCGTTTCTGGCCTCCCGCCCTTCCCCCCCTTTTTTTAAATTATTATTCTTTTTAATTGTGCGTGATTTTGTTCGGATTTTGCTTGTTTTCTTTTGAAACTTATAAATGACTGAATGATTTTAAAACCTCAACCTTGTGCCTCACAGTGGACTAACACAGACTTGCGGGTAAGGTCAGCAAACTAAAAAAATTGCTATCATTCCCCCCCCCCCCCCCCCCCCTGTTTATTTGTTTGATTTTGCTCTTGGGTCTTTGTATCCTCCTTTATCTCTTTGTCAGTCTGTGTGATTTCCACTGTCTGTTTATCGTACAATCGAAAAGAACTTGGAGTTAGATACTGATAAACGGAAACCGTGCTCTATCATTAGAATCCTGGTTAACAAGGCGGTGAGATTAGATGATTGAATTGTGTAATTTTCAGGAATGCTCTACAACAACCCATGCAGTCGTCCGAACGTTCGACTCTAAGCATAGCTATTGCTTTCAGTGTACTGTTGAGCATTAGTTGCCAATTCGTTTCTTCTGTGATTAGTCTCTTTGCTCAGTATGTCTCGGCTTTTTGTCTGTTTCTCTGCATGTCTGTCTGTCTGTCTTTCTCTGAAAACTGAAATTCCTCTCTCTGTCTCTGTCTCTCTCTTTCTCCCTCTCTCTCATTCTCTGTGGGTTTTTTTTTCTCTCTCTCTACCTGTTTCTCTGTATGTCTCGTAGTCTCTGACCTCTGTCTGTCTGTCTGTCTGTCTGTCTGTCTGTCTGTCTCTCTCTCTCTCTCTTTCTCTCTCTGTGAGACCTATTTTAAATGCAGTTGTGTAAAGAAGAGTACAATTATGAAATCAATAAAGAAGAAACGTATGCTAAAAGATGAGGAATAGACTTACCGTCAGTTCAATTTATATGCTAACTCGCAAAATGTGCTATGTTATGAAGGTATTCTTTATTCACTTATTTATTCATTTATCTATTTATTTAATTATTTATTTTATTTGTTTATTTAGTGGTGTGTGTGTGTGTGTGTGTGTGTGTGTGTGTGTGTGTGTGTGTGTGTGCGCGCGCTCATGAGTGAGATTTTCCCCTTCATGTTTATGTGCCCATGGCCAATGAACATTAAAATATTTCATTTCATATCTCTCTCTCTCTCTCTGTCTCTCTCTCTCTCTCTCTCTCTCTCTCTCTCGCTGTCTCTGTCCATCTCGCTGTATCTCTCTCTCTCTCTCTGTATGTCTCTCTGTTTCTCCCTGTCTCCCATCTCTCTGTCTCTGACCCTCTGTCTCTCTCTGTCTGTCTGTCTGTTTGTCTGATCTGATCACCAGTAAACACTGCATTCAACACCCAACCGTTTCTTCCACAGAGTCTCTTTAGAAAAAAAAACTCAATTCATTTCATCTCTCTCTCTCTGTCTCTGTCTCTCTCTCTCTCTCTGTGGATCTCGCTATCTACCCATCTATGTTTCCTTTCTTTTCTTATTGACCAGTCATCAAATCAAGTGTTTAGCCAGTTCCTGCCAAAAGAGTTGTTAAACAAATACATAAATAAATAAATAAATAATATAATTTCGAATTAATCATTGAACTAATTAATTAACAAAACGAGTAAATGCACAAACAAATCAGCCATTCGACATGTCAGAAAGTTTCTTAAAACCTGTCTGTTGAAGGAACCTGCTGACATGTATCGTTGTTATTAGTCAACAGTCCAGTGCCCTATTTCCATCGTCAGCAAGTCCAGTCGTATGGCTGCAGATATGAATATTTCGTGTAATACAGTTACATGTGACTTAATCCATCCCTGTTCCCTTTCCACTCTCAAGCGTATCTCTCGGCCCGTGTCATAATCATTTCGTTCAACACTGGTTTCAAACTAGGATTGGTGAGTCCAACACTTTGCCTCGAGTGCTAAGATCGATAAAGGTTTAATTCCCACCCCCCCCCCCCTCTCTCTCTCTTTGTTTTTGTTCGAAGGGAGTTCAGCGGTTTCCACAGAGATGTTATGCTGATAAAGGGTGAAAGGCACACAGAGTGCTTTCCCTTTGTGTACTCTGTGCGCTGTGTTATCGGCGATCCAAAAATGAAAGACGTATCACCAATAGAATTTCCGGAGCCTTGCGAAATCGATTGGGGTGAAAGTCGTGACGATGATACGTGACAAGTTTAAAGCCAAGACTGATGACGATGGCTGAATCATAGCACATGTTTCTTGACTTGACAAAGCTGCTTTTTTTGCGAAATATTAACTAACTGATCGACTGATTATTAACCGGTTAGTTGCTTGGACGAAAGGCCAATCACAGTCAATTCCGAAAAATAACTTGACTAATGATTTTGTTCTAGTATCTATAAAACAAATGTGAAATGACGAAATCACACACACACACACACACACACACACACACACACACACACACACACACACACACACACACACACGCACAGGGATAATCAGACAGTCGAACAGACACGTAAACAAGAAAACATAAGCAAAACAGATAGACAGAAAGACAGATGAATTGATAGTATCATATATGACGTTTTAATATATTTAAGTCTACAATGAGCAAGCTGTATGAACAAACTAATGATCTGACAACAAAGACAGACAGGCAATGAGATAAATATATGATTTAAACAAACAGACAGATAGAAATAATAAATAAACAGGCAAATCAAATAGACAGACACAAAATGGGCAGATTCATAGACGGATAGGCAAAGAGACAGATGGATAGATGGACAGAGGGACGGATGACTAGATAAACAGACAGAGAGATAGAGAGACTGACTGACAGACAGACAGACAGACAAACAGAAAGACAGTCAGATAATTTGTCTTTTTTTGTGTGGGCCTTTTGTAATTGTTTACTTTTTCACATCACTCTTTTTTTTTTAATGGTGTGTGTTACAAATATTGATGTATTGATGTATGTTTCTATGGCCCTAAGGGACACATGAAATACGCTTCTTCCATTGCCTTCCCTTGCCTCGTTTGCAGAAAAGACCAGGGTTACACTCTCTTTAGTTGTGCGTAGAAATAAAGGTACCATTCCCGACCGTTCCCCCACCCCCACCCCCAATACCCCACACCGTCCCCCGTTCCTCCAGGCTCCCCGATAAGGCAGAAAGGGGTCACGTGGCTTCGGAAGCTATGGATAAACCTGTTTCAAAGACCGCAAGTCAAGATATGACGAAAGACTTCCGCCATCTTCCACGGCAACCATTGATATGGCTGTTGCCAGAATTAGAGCGACGTGGTTTATATGAAACTCTGTCTGTCTGTCTGTCTCAGTCTGTCTGTTTGTCTGTCTCACTCGTTTTGTGTGTGTGTGTGTGTGTGTGTGTGTGTGTGTGTGTGTGTGTGTGTGTGTGTGTGTGGTTCTGTCCTCTGTCTACCTATCTGTCCATCAGTCGCTATCCACACGCACGCGCCTGTGTGTGTGTGTGTGTGTGTGTGTGTGTGTGTGTGTGTGTGTGTGTGTGTGTTCGTGTTTGTGTGTCTTTGTGTGTGTGTGTGCCTGTGTGTCCGTGTGTGTGTGTGTGTGTGTGTGTGTGTGTGTGTGTGTGTGTGGTTTGTTTTGTTTAGATTTTAAAGCATCTCCTGAAATCAGTTTCATTGTTTTTCTTTCTGTGGTCAAATTAAGTTAAATGTTACATGGTTAACTTATTGTGTGACTTCTGAACCTTCGACTTTTACCGTTTCTGTTTCTATTGTTTTCGATTCATAGTTTTCCCTGATAACCTTAACCTACGTATCAGTGGCAAAGATTCGTTACCCACGATAACACTGGATAACATGTGTAGTGATGGCCTAGAGGTAACGCGTCCGCATAGGAAGCGAGAGAATCTGAGCGCGCTGGTTCGAATCACGGCTGAGCCGCCGATATTTCATCCCCCTCCATTACACGTTGAGTGGTGGTCTGGATGCTAGTCATTCGGATGAGACGATAAACCGAGGTCCCGTGTGCAACATGCACTTAGCGCGCGTAAAAGAACCCATGGCAACAAAAGGTTTGTTCCTGGCAAAATTCTGTAGAAAACTCCACTTCAATAGGTAAAAACAAATAAAACTGCACGCAGGAAAAAATACAAAAAAGGGTGGCGCTGTTGTGTAGCAACGCGCTCTCCCTGGGGAGAGCAGCCCGAATTTCACACATAGTAAACTTTTGTGACAAAAAGAGAAATATAATACAATATAATACAATACAATACAACAAGGAACTGATAGGTGACTATCTACGGAATATGGAATGAGCGAAGGGACCGGGTATAGCAGGCTGGGTTTCTGAAGGATTGTCTATGTTTTTTTCTCCCTCCTGTCAGCCATTTTATTGTATCATTTTGGTCTTTCTTGATGATAATCACGATCACGCTGGATGCGATGATGATGATGATGATGATGATGATGGTAATGGTAATGGTAACAGTGCTGATGATGATGGTAATGTTGATGGTAATGGTAATGGTGATTGATGATGATGATGATGATGATGATGATGGTAATGATAATGGTAATAGTGATGATGATGATGGCAGTGGTAATGGTGATTGATGATGATGATGGTTATGGTGATGGTGATGGTGATGATGATGATGATGATGGGAATGGTGATGGTAATGGTTATGGTGATGATGATGATGATGGTTATGGTGATGATGCTGATGATGATGGTAATGGTAATAGTGATGATGATGATGGTAATAGTAATGGTGATGGTAATGGTTATGGTGATGATGGTTATGGTGATGGTGGTGATGATGATGATGATGATGATGGTAATGGTGATGGTAATGGTAATGGTAATGGTGATGATGATGATGATGGTTATGGTGATGATGGTGATGATGATGGTAATGGCGATGGTAATGGTAATGATGAGGATGAGGATGATGATGATGATGGCGACAACGGAAAACAAAAGCATAACAACATAAGTAGAAATAGAAGGGCTAAACACCCGCCCATCCATCCTGTTTACGGACACTTTCAATTTCAGTTTCAAGGAAATATTTGTCAAAGCGCACAAACTGTTCCATTTACGCTACAACATATCTTCTTTGAAGAAAAAGAAAAAAAAAAAAATGCTGGGAAATGAACCTCGAGTGACTGAAAATATTGTTCTTTCTTTACCAGTATTGGAATTCTCCTCATCATCTTTCCTTCGTCCAGTGTTCAGAGACTGTAGCATCATATACTTTGCGTGTTTTGTTTATAATGAAATGTAAAATTGCCATACGTGTTACTCGTTGTGTGGGTGGTGGGCAAAGATTCACAACACGAAGACATTTCCTTTGTCAGTCTATAGACTGACTTGCAAAGGATTTGAATCTGGATCTGAATGATTCTGGAGCATGTCCGCTTTGGGGTTCTACTACATGTGCACTTACAGGTGACAGAGACACAACCATTGACATAGACATAGACAAATAGAAAGACATACAGACAGACAGATACGCACACACACACACACACACACACACACACACACACACACACAGACAAAAAAAACCCACACAAGCACCACACACAAACATACACACACACACACACACACACACACACACACACGCACACACACACAGAGACACACACCACACACACACACACACACACACACCACACGCACACGCACACACCACACGCACACGCACACACACACACACACACACACACACACACATATATATATATATATATATATATATATATATATATATATATATATATATATACAGAAAGAGAGAGATAGACAGAGAGAGACAGAGAGAGTTATATACATACATACATACATACATACATAGAAACACACACACACACACACACACACACACACACACACACACACACACACAAAGCAGAGACTAACAATTTACAACTGTGGTAAGCCTACATATATCCCAACCCCCGTATCTCAACCCAAACCCCAAACTCACCCAATCTCCGTTTGTTTGTTTGTTGTTGTTTTTTTGTTCTGTTTTGTTTTTGTTTTCTTTTCTTTCTTGCTAATCACCAATTGTTATCTCCTCACGCAGATGATGCTGATGACTAAGACACACACGGACGTGTCAAACCGTCAGTCACCAAGGGCTGATAGTTGTCTGTTGACAATCAGTTTTACACGTCGACCCTCCCTCGGTGTGTGATAATGAATACCGGTAGACTGAGTGAGTGAGTGAGTGAGTGAGTGTACTTTGTCCCTACACCACGTGCACATTCCTGCATACGAAGCAGAGAGAGAGAAAGAGAGACAGAGACAGAGAGAGAGAGAGAGAGAGAACACTGAACACTGAACACTTTAATGTCAATAGCTTTACAGCCCTAATGACATGGGGGTTCATAATACAAATAACACCATGCATCAATAGTAATAATATTGATGAAAACCAAAGCCAAAACGAAATCAATCAATCTGTGCAACAAAGTGCAGTTCGACCATCCAGTCAAAGTAATGGCATGTAGTGAGAAATAAAAACAAAAACATATATAAATGTATCACATAAATATTTTCCATATGAGAATGACAACACAGATTTCAATTTTCACTATGAGCAACACCTGATACTATTTTATGATTGTTGTTTTTTTTCTCGCATGTTATTCGCTTCGGCAATATATTTTGCAAGTGACTTTAGTGAAGTTTCCTGATTTAGATTAAGCACTCCAAAAATATCTTCATTCTTTGCTAAATTTGTTTTAAATACAACACATTTTTCTCGAATATCGTCATAAGCTTTACAACTAAACAAAAAATGTAGAGAGAGAGAGAGAGAGAGAGGGCTATCTGTTGACCTCCTCTGGTAAAATTCGTTCTTGCCTGAGCTTTGCTTCACTTTTCTTCTCGGATTCCTTGGCTTTTTTTTTTCATTGGAGGAAAATAACCACACACGTGATTTTCTCACTGATTGATTGATTGATTTGGATACTTATATGGAGCCTATCCTCGGTCGGATACCAAGCTCCAAGCGCTTTTCAAACACGGGGTCATTTGCACAACAGGCTGCGTACCTGGGTAGAGCCGACTGACGGCTGCCACTGGACGCTCATCATTCGTTTCCTGTGTCATTCCATCAGATTTCAGGCACGCACACATACACACTCAGACAGACATGTAACAGTTTACGCATGTGGCCGTTGTTTGCTCAAAGAACTAAATGTAAAACTAGCTTACTTTAACTAACAAAAAAAAAAAGAAGTATATTCTCAACAAGTACTTTCCTAAATAGTTATTTGCCTAACTTCACTGACTGATTGGCTAATTCTACTTCACTGACTGATTGGCTAATTCTACTTCACTGACTGATTGGCTGATTCTTGGCATCTGTCTTTGAGAAGAAAAAAAACACAAACAAACAGAATCATCCTCTTTTTTCTAAAGAGACACCGTGGGTGAATCGGTTAGGTGTTGGACTTGTGATGCAGTGTTTACAGGTGATCAGATCAGAGTCCTCAGTTCCCTTTCCGCATGGTTTTGTGTTCTCGGTAAAGTCCTAAGTACGTTAAATCAGAACAGGCACCACTGAACACACACACCGAAGTGACTCAGCAGCAGCAGCAGGGTCTCCTCTGGTGTGTGGCCTCATGGTGACCTCAACTTCGATGGGTTCGCTGCGGACTGCCGACGATTGGTGTGTGACAGACGAACCCGGGTATG
>NC_134876.1:78966173-78971173 GCF_041734735.1 Babylonia areolata | reverse complement strand
AGGGCATCAGTTTCCCAGGAAGAGTTGTCTATGTCACAATATCAGTGACTTAAACCCCTGCCATCCCAATATCAGTGACTTAAATCCCTGCCATCCCCACATCAGTGACTTAAATCCCTGCCATCCCAATATCAGTGCATTAAACCCCTGCCATCCTAACATCAGTGACTGAAACCCCTGCCATCCTAATATCAGTGACTTAAACCCCTGCCATCCTAACATCAGTGACTTAAACCCCTGCCATCCTAATATCAGTGACTTAAATCCCTGCCATCCCAATATCAGTGCACTAAACCCCTGCCATCCTAATATCAGTGACTTAAACCCCTGCCATCCTAACATCAGTAGCTTAAACCCCTGTCATTCTAATATCAGTGGCTTAAAACCTTGAAATTCCCACCTCAGTGCCTTAAACCATTGCCATCCCAATACCAGTGGCTTACACCCCTCATTTCCCCATGTCGACGCATGCTTTTAAGCTTTCTCCCCTTCGCAATTCCAGTGCCGTACAATCCTTATCCCTGTACACACACTAGAGGAAAACAGCGAACGTCCGATGTCAGTACGTGCAGCGAAAATGGATGTGACCGTAAATGAATCACTACCCCCCAAAAAATGCATTCGACCCAAACTTATCCGGATATGGCACGTTGCAGACAGTGGGTGAAAAAGAGGACACCGTATCCCGTAAAAGATTGTGTACCAAAGTTGAGCATGATAATGTAGTGTGTTAATAAGCCTGATAATTAAAACAAGAGAGGCAAGGCCTTCAAGACTCACTTGTGATAAATTAAGTCCCCTAGCATTAATTACAGAGTAATTTCCCTTTTTTACTATCTGCACCAAAACGTTTGCAAAATAAATAAAAATTCCATGCTTAGCAAAAGAAGTTCCTGTTTGAACAAAAAATTATAAGAATGACTCCTCTTGTTGTTGTGTCAGAATAAGAGGTCAAAGTGCCAAGTTTAGAGAATACAAAAAATATAAATATAACAGTAAATGCAGTTTGCATATAATTAGGCTTCTTTTTTTTCTTTTTTTTGTGTGCCCATCCCAGAGGTGCAATATTGATTTAAACAAGATGACAGGAAAGAACTGAATTTTTCCTATTTTTATGCTAAATTTGGTGTCAACTGACAAAGTATTTGCAGAGAAAATGTAAATGTTAAAGTTTACCACGGACACACAGACACACAGACACACGGACACACACACACACACACACACACACACACACACACACACACAGACAACCGAACACCGGGTTAAAACATAGACTCACTTTGTTTACACAAGTGAGTAAAAAAAAAAAACAGTGCAGCCAGTACTGTGAGACAGACAGACGACAGATAAACATCAGTAGGCTGAATAACAATGACAATAGACGTCTGAACGACAGGATCAGCCTGTACCTGTGCTTCAAGTCGGTCTCTGAAAAAGCTTGGTTGAGAAGAACATTCACATATATCATTCTGTACGATGACAATAATGAAGATGATGATGATGATGATAACAATAACAACACTACTACTACTACTACTACAACTACTGCTACTACTATAATGGTGATGATGATGATGATGATGATGATGATGATAATAATATATCAAAAAATAATAACAATGATAACAATAACAATAATAACAACAACAACAACAATCATCATCATCATCATATCAGCAACAACAACAACATCATCAACAACAACAACAACAACAATAATAATAATAATAATAATAATAATAATATCAATAGCATACATAACATAGGGTTGATGTGATGGATTTGATGATGATGATAACAATCTTTAAAAAAAGAAGAAAAAAAAAGCAATAACAATATCAAGAACAATCTCAAAAATGTATCTTCATTACTCCCCATCATCATCATCATCATCATCATCATCACCATCATCATCATCATCATCATCATCATCATACTTTGCCAACACACTCAGGCAAAAAGTTTAAAGTTCGTGGGAGGGACTGCCACGTTGACCGTAGATAATGTCCCTTAAACATGGTGTGTGTGTGTGTGTGTGTGTGTGTGTGTGTGTGTGATGAGTTATTGGCTAATAAAACGCGATTTGACAGTCAGTGCTATATTCAAAAGCTAAAGGCTTGTTTCCCTTGCAGGGGTAATGAATACAATTGTTCTCCGTTCCAGTTTCGCGTATCTATGCTAATGTTTCATGAGACGAAACGTGTTGTGTATAAAGACAATCTATTTTTCCTTTATCTAAATTCCTGGAGTTGGTTTTTGACATGTTTGATAGCGCATGTGCGTGTGTGTGTGTGTGTGTGTGTGTGCGTGCGTGCGTGAAATAGGTCGAGAGCGCTGTTGAATCGCATCGCATCTCATCATAGCATCGTAATCGCGTCGTATCGTATTGGTAATGCTGAATAGCAACGTATTATATGCACATCAGATTATTCTCAACCTGGCTCACTCCCCCATCCCCCCACCCTCCGCCCCCCGCGCCCCCCACTAACACCCTCTCACGCTCCTCAGGTAAATGGTTCGCCCCCCCCCCCCCCCCCCCCCCCCCCCCCCCCGGTGACATGATCATGTAGTCACGAAGTGTCTTGAGCCTACGTGGGGGTGGTAGGATGCATGCGTTAGGAAAAAGGGATGACAGATGAGATAACAAGAAGATGCCAAAAGGTTTTGTTTGTGTGTGTGTGTGTGCGCGCGCGCGTGTATGTGTGTGTGTGTGTGTGTGTGTGTGTGTGTGTGTGTGTGTTGTGTACGTATTGTGTGTGTGTGTGTGTGTGTGTGTTCGTGTGTGTGTGTGTGTGTGTGTGTGTGTGTTGTGTACGTATTGTGTGTATGTGTGTGTGTGTGTGTGTGTGTGTGTGTGTGTGTGTGTGTGTGTGTGTGTGTGATGTGTGTATGTGTGTATGTGAGTTGCTAAACCTACATGGTATTGACAATACTGTGGCGTGTGGTGTGGTGTAATGCCTGTCGCATCGCATCGTATTGCACACCCTATCGTATCGTATCATACACCATATCATATTGTATCGTGACGAACTGTATCGTATCGTATCTTATCGTGTCGTGTCGTATCTTATCGTATCGTATCGTATCGCATCTCATAGCATCGCATCGTATCGTATCTTATTGGTAATGCTGTGCTGTAGTCTTCATGCCTGTCTTTATCTTTTCGCGCGCGCGCGTATGTGTGTGTGTATGTGTGTGTGTGTGCCTTTTCTGCCTTTTCGTCCCCGACTGTCGTGTGTGTGTGTGTGTGTGTGTGTGTGTGTGTGTGTGTGGAATGTGACATCCTGAAATGAAAGTACTGTTGAATTGCGTTGTTATTATGTGTCTTATGTGTACCTGTTAGTATGGTATTTTATGCCTGTTTCATTCATATCCTTTAACTGATTTTGTATTGCACATGTATGGCTGTGATGATGTATGTATGATTTGCTCTAAGTTACCTTTCAAAGGTTTATGTTGTGTTGTTGTTGTCTTCTGCGATAATTTATTGTGCGCATGGGTTGCCATCTAAACACTTTATCTTTTACGTATACATGTTGAATGACTGTGATTTCCGTGAATTGTGTATGTGTTTTGCACCACAAATGAATTTTTATTGTTGCGATAATAAAGTATTCTGTAATCTGTAAACAACAGCTGTGAGGTGTGAACTAAGACCCACTTTGGTAAGAATTATCAACGTTTCGGTCGGTCCATATATATATATATATATATATATACCTTTCTTCACGGACGGATGATGACATGTAGAAATGACAGTGGCAGGAAGAGAATTTACAAGCATAATTCAGCTGACAAAAAAAAGAAGAAAAAAAAAAGAAGATAGAAACATGCGATTCCGATTGAGCTCACTGTGCCATACGAAAGCAGAATGGAGGAAGCCCACATCTAGAAGACCGAGAAGTATCCTAGTCTAGCCAGCAGCCTGAGAGAATCTGGCTTCCAAGCCAAAAAAGTCCTCACCATAGAGATTGATGCAAGAAGGTTTTTGGGGCGCATCTGCCCACAGCCTCATGAAACAGCTGTCGATTTCTGGCAGGGAGAGGACCAGTTGGGCTCTGAAGGCAAAAAAAAACAACGTCTGCCAGAAAAGGTGACTCAGTCCTAAAGTGCCGACCACCCTGGAGGCGCGGGTTCGACCAGAGGAAAAAAAACACAAAAAAGGCAAGGCCTTCAAGACTCACTTGTGATACACTTTTAAAAAAATCCAAGTTTTTATGTATTGAGTATAATACATTTACTGTTATATTTATATTTTTTGTATTCTCTAAACTTGGCACTTTGATCTGATATTCGACCCAACAAAGGATCTGTCATTATTATCATTTTTAATTCAAACAGGAACTTCTTTTGCTAAGCATGGAAGTTTTATTTATTGCAAACGTTTTGGTGATGATAGCAGAACAAGGGAAATTACTCTGCTGGGGAACTTAGTTTGCTTTAAATTGATCTTTCTCATCTTAAACATTGCATTTTGAAATTATACTCAATACATAAAAAGCTTGGATTAAAAAAAAAAGTGCATCACAAGTGAGTCTTGAAGGCCTTGCCTCTCTTGTTTCAAAATGTAATGTTTAAGATGAGAAAGATCAGTTTAAAGCAAATTAACTCCACTAGCATTACAGAGTAATTTCCCCTTTTTACCTCTGAACCAAAACGTTTGCAAAATAAATAAAAATTCCATGCTTAGCAAAAGAAGTTCCTGTTTGAACAAAAAATGATAATAATGACTGCTCTAGCTGTTGGGTCGAATATCGGATCAAAGTGCCAAGCTTAGAGAATACAAAAAATATGAATATAACAGTAAATGCAGTTTGCATATAATTAGGCTTCATTCTTTATTTTTTTGTGCCAATCCCAGAAGCACAATATTGTTTTAAACAAGATGACTGGAAAGAACTGGATTTTTCCTATTTTTATGCCAAATTTGGTGTCAACGGACAAAGTATTTGCAGAGAAAATGTCAATGTTAAAGTTTACCACGGACACACAGACAC
>NC_134876.1:78948673-78951173 GCF_041734735.1 Babylonia areolata | reverse complement strand
CCTCTGTTTTTTCTGTCTGTCTGCATCTGTCCGTAAACTTTACTCTCAAAGTGAATTTCTGCACATAATTGTGGCCAGGGGGAGCTCTTTATGGACTTGGGTTCTTTTACGTGTCGTTCAGTGCATGTTGCATGCTGCTGCTGCACACAGGACATCGGGTTATCGCCCCACAGGGCCCCATGCATACCACCCTTAATTAACTCTCTCCATACAAACGGCGAAAGAGACGACGTTAACAGCGTTTCACCCCAATTACCATCATCAAAATATTGCAAGCGGAAGGCTCTTATACTGAAGAGGTGAATGCTGACAAAGAATACCACAATTCTGACGACAGAAGCTAAAGGTTGGGTCATTCAGACATCCACTGGACATCCGAGGGGTCTGTGTAGAGGAGAAGAGAGGACAGAGGACTGGCCGTACTGAGTGAGTTAAACATAAAAAATCAAAAAAATCGTCACATGGAGATTCTTTTCTATTTATGGACAGACATCCTCGAATGAACTCCCTTGTCATCAAGAAAAGCACACGGATCATTCTAACGGCTTTATTTTATTTTATTTTATTTTTTTGTCTTAGAAGAGGAAGATAAACCACGCTAGCTTTTTCGAGTTAACTCACTCAGTACGGCCAGTCCTCTCTTCTCCTCTACACAGACCCCTCGGATGTCCAGTGGGTGTCTGAATGACCCAACCTTTAGCTTCCGTCGTCAGAATTGTGGTATTCTTTGTCAACATTCACCTCTTCAGTATAAGAGCCTTCCACCTGCAATATTTTGATGATGGTAATTGGGGTGAAACGTTGTTAACGTCATCTCTTTCGCCGTTCGTATGGAGAGAGTTAACATCATAATACAAATGATGATAATAATGATGATAATGATGATAATGATAATAATACTAATAATACTGTGTGGTGGTCACTATCAAATTCACGGCTTCCTAGTCTCTCGTGCCTGATGGAAACGTAGCTGGGGATAATACTAGCAAGATACGTTTTCCTGTTCAAAACATCACGCAATGTAGCATTACAACGGATCAGAGCGAGAGACCCCCCCCCCCCCCACCCAACCCCCACCACCACCACCACCCCCGAGAAAAAAGAAAAAGAACAATCAAACAAACAGAAAAGCAAAAACAAAACAAAGCAAACAACAACTTGATCTGAGAATTAAGGCGAATGAATGGCTGAACTCAACTTCTGCACACACACACACACGTACACACACAGCAACACACACACGCACACACACACGCACACACACACACACACACACACACACACGCACACACACACACACACACACACACCTTTTCCTTCAAAATTTGGAGTTTATTATTCCACTCATGTCATGAAATACTGTTGAAGCAAGTCATAACACACACACACACACACACACACACACACACACACACACACACAGTGGAGTGATGGCCTAGAGGTTACGCGTCCGCCAAGGAAGCGAGAGAATCTGAGCACGCTGGTTCGAATCACGGCTCAGCCGCCGATATTTTCTCCCCCTCCACTAGACCTTGAGTGGTGGTCTGGACGCTAGTCATTCGGATGAGACGATAAACCGAGGTCCTGTATGCAGCGCACGTAAAAGAACCCACGTCAACAAAAGGTTTGTTCCTGGCAAAAATCTGTAGAAAAATCCACTTCGATAGAAAAAAACAAATAAAACTCCAGGCAGGAAAAAAATACCCCCCAAAATGGGTGGCGCTGTAGTGTAGCGACGCGCGCTCCCTGAGGAGAGCAGCCCGAATTTCACACAGAGAAATCTGTTGTGATAAAAAGAAATACAAATACAAATAAACAATTGTCGAAAATAGCAGCTATGTCAACTGCTATTCCTTTAAAGCTGAGTATCGTATGCATGATAACTTCATTTTCTTCTTTCTTAAGAAAACCAGTGTTGTTGCTGTTGACTGTCGTCACACTTTTAAACATTTTCGTCTTCACGGTATGAATTAATCTTACTTTGAGGATGGTTTGCACATGTATGTTTATTTTATGTTGTTGTTTTTTTCTCCGTAATCAATGTTTATACTTTTCTCCTTTCTATTCAAGTACAATATTCATCGTGGCAGTACAATATATATATATATAGTTTTTCTCGTAATAGCTTATACGTACGCGCGCGCCAGGATTTGTGTTTTGATATTAAAATAATTGTCATTTGATCAGTATGGCAGTACTATTTCACCGTATCGATTTTGCCTGATTGTGTCAGCTCGCTGTATTCTTTGAGTGTTTGTTGTTCTCCAGAAAGTACTTTCCTAAAATTCAGTATGAAAAAAAAAAAGACAGTCAAGACAGTTATCAGTAAGTGAGTTCATTAGTTCCCTTGTTTCACGACGATTACTTGAATGCTTGATTAAAATGAGGTCAATAATAATGATTGGCGGTTGGGTTTTTTTGTTTTGTTTTTTGTTATGTTTTTTTTTCTTTTTTTCTTTTTCCTTCACATTGAATTTTGTCTCTTTTGGTGGATGGGGTG
>NC_134876.1:78928673-78943673 GCF_041734735.1 Babylonia areolata | reverse complement strand
AAGAAAAAAAAAGAACAAATATAGGAGAGAGAGAGAGAGAGAGAGAGAGAGAGAGAGAGAGAGAGAGAGAGAGACAGACAGACAGACAGACAGACAGAGACAGAGACAGACAGACAGACAGACAGACAGACAGACAGAACAAGCAAAATAAAAGCAACAACAGCAAACAAAATGAATATATATATACAATTCAACTGCAATATGAAAGCTTCTGGCTGCATGCAAAACCAAAGTTCAGAACTTCCTGCACCCCCCCTCCCCCCTCCCCCCCTTTTCTCCCCTCCTCCCCCCCACCCCCCCCAAAAAAAGGGTAACTCACCATTTACAAGGTACACACAACTTCAAGTCAATGGTGCTGCCGATTCAGCTAGCACACAGGCAAATAAAAGGTACATTGGAAGAGACCTAGATACTTACTCGAAAAAGAAGCTCCGAGCTTGTCCATGTACTGGTCATTTATATAGTGATCAACAACCATTTACCTGAAGATCTAGTCATCAGCCCCATCCACATGTAATATGCAGCTTTTGTTCAAACGTGTGTGTGTGTGTGTGTGTATGTGTGCAGTGCGTGCATGTGTGAGTATGCACAAGTTTTTTTTTTATATTGATATGCACTTGTATGTATCATAATTTCTACTGTATCTGTGTTTGTGTATGATTTTCGATTTATGTTCGTACCTTGTTCTGTACTATCTTTCCCCCCGGTACCCTTGGCAATAAAGACATTCTATTCTATTCTATTCTATTTGACATAAACACACAGCAGCACTGACAGGAAACATGTGCAAATACAATAAGCTATTATCCAAGATTGACATATATTTTTTTTTTGTATCTTTATTCTGCTACTAAGAAATTACGGACAACACAAAAACAAACACATGGTTGTTTCGATAGATTTTTTGACTTGAAATGAACGAACAATGAGGCTGGGAAAGTAAAGGGTTAAACATGAATAAGGAGTGTAACTCTCCATTCACAAGGTACATAACTTCTATTGTGTGACCTTTCTCCAACTGGAGATAATTATTTTTAATATCAAACAAAGCACACTAGCTGACCTCATCCCTTGTTTAGAAAACGGTATACTGATGTATATGCTTTATACCATCTGGAAAATAAATGCGATTGTAATTTTTTACAAAAGGTTGTTTTCCATAAAATATCTTAAAGGCACAAAATCAAAATAAAAACACGATTAAGCGAAAATAACTTTTTTTTTCCAAATCACAATCAGTAAGATTTGATATGAAGTCTTTACTATTCCATCAAAGAATTGAAAAAAAAAACACCACAAAAAAACCCTTAGCTGCTGTCACGCATCCAGTATCAGTTTAAGTGTCATGGTGTTAAAGCGTCAAGGTTGATCCATACACACTACACCACATATGCGTTGACAAAAACAACTTCCACACACACACACACACACACACACACACACACACACACACACACAAACACACACACAAATAAACCCTCATTCCTGACCTTCGTACAAAACCAACTCGCTATTCAGGAGCTGAATTTGCTCATGCGTTTTCACGGGTTTCGTAATGCCTGACTGCTCATACATGTTACGCCGACTAAACCTGAAATCTTCTGGATGCATGGACTGGTGAGTTATTTTTCACATCTAGGATTTAAAAAGAAAGAAGTGTTCACTTGACTCGGAGTAACCCTCATCTCTTTCGATTTGTCCTGGCTGTCCAAAAAAAAAAAAAAAAAAAAAAAAGTATTTTCTTCAGATCACGTTTCAATATGAAACATTTTCGAAGGCCTATTTCTGATTTAACCGCGTGGTAGAGTAAAAGGGTGACGTATTTTAAACCCTGTCACCGGCGAAAAAACTTTAATTTCTTCCACAACCCCAAACCACCCCGTTCCAATGCAGCAGCTTTCATAATGCTGATACTGGACCGCAGCGAAACGATCGCAGCTGCATGAAAACTAGGACAAACCCACGTAAAAAAGAGAGCTGAAGTTGTCTGTCTGGTGAAACAGGTAGTGATGCTCCTGGCGACATTTGACACCAGCGTTCTCTCCCTTCTTGGCGGATATTGGTGAACAAACGGAAGTACTGTGATCCCAACAGTATATGATTATTTATTTCAACGTTGAAGAGTATCCTTGAATGCAAATACAACTGCTTATGATTTGGGGAAAGAGAGACTGCGCACCAAAAACCGCCATGGAGAGAAAGGAGAGCGCATCTGATGATTATTCATCTGCTGGTGGATTCACGGTAAGGTTTGTTTTGTTCGGTTTTGTTCTTTTTTAAGGTGTAAACAGCATTTTTATTTCGAACACGTCGCAGTCCAACATATTTATAAATGAACAGGACAACAAGACAATCTTTTTTTCACCAGATCCTGTCCTGATGAAAGGTTCATCGTAAGTATCTCACCAGCTAGAACTTAAACTGATATGACTTTCATCAAAACAAAATCAATTTGACAGAATAGAATGATATTAAAACGAAAGAACTTGTGGTTCAAAGAGAAACCGAAGCAGACGGTTAGAGAAAAGAAGAAACAAGTGTTGGGCACAAAAACAAGGGCAATGGCCACAGTCTTTTCCCCCTCCTGACGGAATGAGTTAGTGTTCACAGCAAGCCGTGGACATTCACTCTGCCAGTCACGCAGACAAGTGGAGGGGACGAAAATTCATGTGGATATTGCCAAAATAATGTAAGTGAGACAGTCAGACCCACCCTTGCCGACAAAGCGGCGAAGGCTCACTCTTATCTCTAATCCCGTGCTATTTAGTCGTCCTGTGAAACAACCGGCAATGTCCACAATTCCTTCCCCATCCCCCCCCCCCCCCACCACAATCCCCCCCCCCCCCCCCCGCCCCAAGAAGGAATGAGAAGTGTTCACAACAAGACGTGCACGTTCACGCCATCAGTCACACAGAGGAGTGTGAGGGGAAGAAATGTGGATATTGCCAAACGACCATGATCAAGCAGAAGTGCTTTTTTTTTTCTAATGGCAGAGTGTTCGTTGTTTCTGGGTTGAGTGTTTGGTGACAGCGTAATTGAAGGCTCACTTGTCACTGCCTATCTGCACCACTTATCTATGCCGGGCTGTCCAGATACACTCAACTGTATTCTAGGTCACTGCACTCAGGCGGCTGCATTTCAGTGTTACGCAGAAGGAAAGCGAAAAACTGATACAGCATTAAACAGGTTTAGCATTTCACGGTTCAGAATCATTGTTGATTGCCAAACCCTTTTGCAGCAGCCGTCATCAACCTATTTCTGGCAATATCCACATTTCTTCCCCTCCACTCCTCTGTGTGACTAGTGGAGTGAACGTCCACGCCTTGTTGTGAACACTGCTCATTCCGTCTTGAGGAAGAAAATTGTGGATTGCCCTTCATCTTCCAGTTATGATAATCTCTCTGACGATAATTGTCACCTTTTCATTTCTATGTATAATGCGTCTTTTTTCTTTTTCTTTCTTTCTTTTTCTTTTCTTTTTTTTTACTTTAGGGGAATGAAGATTGGGGGTGGGGTGGGGGTGGGGTTGGGGGGTGAGGGGGGGGATTATGAGGTTGGAGGTGGGATCAGGTTGGGGGAGGGAGAAGCCCTAAGACACGATTTTGAGAGATGAGGACTGAAGCACAATGCATTGTAATGCAATGCTATGTAAGGTAATGTAAAACTGCACTACACTACAGTCGACTACATTATACTACACTACAGTACACGAAACTGTACTGCACTGCACTACACTACACTACAATACAATACACTAAACTACACCTAACTAAACTACGCTACACTACACTACAGAATCACATTCATATAGCACATGCAACAGGGTGTGCAAACCACGTGCATATCACATCAGAAACGTGTACCCATCTCTCCTACGTCAGAGAAGATTGGCTTGCATGCGTTCCATTGTATACTGAATTTAAACACATGATCGTGTATTTCTGTACTGTGTAACTAGATTTTAAATTGACAAAAAGTGACTATTTTATATATTTTTCACTTTTTATTTTTTTATTTTTTAAAGAAAACAGTAAATGGTAATACCCACGTCGATCACACACATGGAGGGGAGAAAGTGTGTATATCGCCAAGTAAACACAGTTTCCAACGACGTGGGACAGACAGCAATGTGCTCCGTGAACAGATAACTGCGACGCCTTCAAAGAAACTTACTGACAACTTTTGGGATCCATTTTCTCTGAAAAGTCAGTATTGTAATCACTTATCATGGCCGCTTTTTTTTCAGTTCTTCTGAATAACACTTTCATCAAAGCGGGAACAGTGAATCGATATTCTCATCATTAATGCTTGGGGTTTTGCAGACAGTGGCGGCTGTGTTCGTGGTGACGCTGCTGATGGTCAAGCTGGTGATGACGATGAGGAAGAAACGTTACAACCTACCGCCAGGACCTTGGGGCCTACCTCTTGTCGGTTACCTCCCTTTCTTCGGGCCCCTGCCTCACGTCACCTTCATGGAGATGCGGAAAAAATACGGTGACATCATCAGCATCAGTATGGGCAGCTGGCCTGCTGTCGTCATCAGTGGCAGTGATGCCATAAAGGAAGCTCTCGTCACCAAGAGAGATGATTTTGCCGGAAGACCTGCTTTTACTGCAGCTCGCTTATCGGAGAATATCACGAGCCTTTCCGCTCTTACATATGGACCTCTCTGGAAACTTCACCGCAAGACTCTCAGCAATGTTCTGTATAACCACAGCAACGCTCGGAAAAATCCGATTGAAAATATCATCCGATCAGATGCCTACGTTGTCATCAAGGAATACCTTTCTCATGGAGACAAAAGCTTCTGTCCACTGGCTTCTTTAGATTTAGCTGCCTTCAGCATGGTGTACCAGCTGTGCTATGACCGACACAACAACGTCAGGGACGATCATGACTTTATGGCTTTTCTAAAGCACCTGCGAGAGTTTTCCAAATTGAACAGACCTGGAAACCCAATCAATGCTATGCCATGGCTTCGCCACTTTATGCCCAGCAAAATTGCTAATTTCATGGAAATGCTTGAAGATAACAAGAAGCTCAGAGCAAAGAAAGTGGAAGAGCACGAGTCATCGTTCGACAAGGACAGTCTACGGGACATCACGGATGGTCTGATCCACGCTGGTAACCAGCTGACAGAGGAAGAGAAAGCGTTGGGAACAGACAAAAAGCGACTGATCGGAAACGTGTTCGCCATATTCGGTGCAGGCTCCGCCAATGTTTCCTCCACACTCAGATGGTGCGTGGCTCTGATGACCGCCTTTCCCGAGGTGCAGGAGGAGGTTTTCCAGCAGATTAACGACGTGGTGGGTCAGGGCAGGGAGATCACTTTAGCTGACCGCCCCAAGCTGCCCCTGGTAGAGGCTACTGTGTATGAAGTCTTTCGCTACGTTGGCGTTTTTCCCTTCGCGCTTCAGCATGTCACCACCTGTGACACCACTCTGCAGGGCTATGACATCCCTGAAGGCACCGTAGTCTTGGTCAACCTGTACTCCGCCTTCATGGACGAGAAAGTGTGGGGGGATCCCAAAATCTTCCGGCCCCAGCGCTTTCTGGACAGCGAGGGACAGCTGGACCGAGGCCTCGTGGAGCAAGTGCCCGCGTTCTCTCTGGGTCGTCGTCGTTGTGTGGGTGAGTTCGTGGCCCGAATGGAGCTGTTCCTCTTCTTCGCCACTCTCATGCAGCGCCTCAAGTTCTTCAGACCGCCTGGACACCCGGCTTACGGTTTCAAGACATCTTTTGCCATGACTGTTGACGTCGTGGAGCCTTTCGAGGTTTGCGTCTCAGAGCGGGAATAATGATGATGTGGTTGTGGAATGAGCAGGACTCGTGCAAGGCAAAAGCTTGGTGGCGTTTCTTTTCTTTGCGTTGTTGTTGTTGTTTGCACGTTCCTGAAGCAAGTACATTATTTTGGCTTTCTCTTTTTCTTTCCACTCTCAATTTCGATTTCGATTTTGGTATATCTGTCTCGAATTCTCTCTCTCCCTTTCTCTGTCTCTCTCTGTCTCTCTTTGTTTCTCTCTCTCTCTCTCTCTCTCTCTCTCTCTCTCTCTCTCTCTCTCTCTCTCTCTCTCAAACTCACACCATCTCTTCCAGTCATCTATCTTTCCTGTGTAGTAGTGAAATGAAAATCAGCTTTACACATGACTGGTTTTTACTGTCTTGGTTTATTTTCTTTCATTTAGTTTTGTATTTCCCGCGTTTTCATCCCCGTCTGCGCGTGTCTTGAATTCTCTGTGTCCTCAAAATCACGTTTTTCAATGTCCATGTCGCGTCATTTTGATCACTTCGCTCCTTGCCTCGAACAGTTGTTCAGTAAAATTTCAGAAGTTGTATCTCATATTTTGCAACATCCATAGTGGTCCTGTCTTGGTGGTTCATTTTACTGTATCATGTTGAATTGTGTTGTATTTCTTTTTGGTACGATATTTCTCTGTGAAATTCGGGCTGCTCTCCCAGAAAAGAACGCGTCGCCACAGTACCCCATAAAAAAATTAAAAAACCCAAAAAACTTTATGTTTGGAAGTGTATCTGTTTCATAATCAGAGATTTTTTTTTCTTGTTTACCATAATTTTGTTGTAGACAAACCTTTTGTTGCCTTGGGTTCTTTCACGTGCACCAAGTGCATGTTGCACAGGGAACCTCGGTATATAGTCTCCTTCGAATGACTTTCACCTAGACTCAGTCTAGTAGTGAGGGTAGTGAAAAACAAAACAAAAAAAACAAACCTGGTCTATATGTTGGAACTGAACATGTGAACACTCGCTTCATATTCGGCCGCATTACAACTTGGCCACCGCTCCACCTCAGAGGTAGTCAGTGGATGCTTATTCCTGCCTATGCATATGAGGGGGTTGATGATGACATGTTCAACTGTCTTGCAAGAGAAACTTTTGATTGGACTGGAATTAGCTGCTTTAAAAGACAAAAAAAAAAAAAAAAAGAAGTGAAATCAGACTGTTCGTCATCACGTATGGCTGGACTATAACATTATTGAGTTCATCCTTCTAAATTTTTTATTGCATCTGCAGTGGACCATGTATTGGTTGGAACGAGTTGCTGATAACACTGCTGCAGTAGTTGACTGCCCATTCAAACCCACATACATTGCAGTTAGCTAAATAAGGCATGCATACGCATCCCCCCCTGCCTCCTTCTCTTCTTGGTAACCTTTTAGCTTTTAAAACTATTGTTTGCCCGGTTTAGCAGCAGGACGTAAGAAGACCTAGTCCGCTGGGATGCAAAGTAATAAAATCCACAGGGATTTGTGGCCTTTCATGCCTGTTCTCATGGTGACCTCAGTTGCGATACCCCTCCACTTCCGTGCTTGGGGTGAGTCCTGTCAATGTCGTCAGTGTCGGGAGATTCATGGGGTGCTGTTGTTTGAGGGGCGTGGTGGCGGTCTCCACTCTGGGAGGGACGCTCACTCAGTCTGGCTCCGCGACTAAGCCATTATTGTCGTTAGTAGGAGGCTTAGTAGGTGGTGTCCTACTTACGTACGTTAAAACAGAACAGGCACCACTGAGCACCACCGAAGTGACTCAGCAGCAGTGCAGGGTCTCCTCTGGTGTGTGGCCTCCTGGCGACCTAACATCGATGGTTCCCTGTGGACTGCCGACTCTGGAACTGCGACGGACGAACCCGGGTGTGGCCGTGTATGGGGGAATCTAAATGAGCGGCGTGGGAGTAATGCCACTGAAACGGTGCAGATGATGGGGCAGAAAAAAAAAATCCACAGGGATTTGCCAGAAACTCTGATTATCAGTATCGTAGGACTTTCCTTGTCCATTTCCTGTCCATAGCTTTAACACGCAATATCATGAAACAGCAGAAGACTCGTTATATATAGTGGTTGTGTAACGCACGAAGAAGATATGTTGTTACAAACGACACTGCAAACGTTTTCCATAATGTTTTAATTTCTTTTAGTTTTGGCGGATAGATATGGAACACAGCCTGCAGATACACTCTCGTTGGAAGAAGGTACGGATGTGCATGGTGTTCGTATCGTAGTTTATAGATCAGGATGAATTTTCACAAAGTGTATATTGTTCAAGACAAATGAGACTAATAATAAACCGCTTTTTTTCTAATTGTTACTGTTGCGTTAATAACGCGCGCGCACGTGTGTGTGTGTGTGTGTGTGTGTGTGGAATACAATAAAACAACGACCATCGAACACGAATTCTGACAAAGTAAACACACCAAACCATTTATTGCAAAGGCAAAAAAGAGCAAAAAACTGAAAAACATTTGGCAGTGTCAGAAACATACCAAAACACATGTCGTGTACATTGCAGTTGTCGACATATCACACACAAAAAAGAAAAACAAAAGCATCACTGGTATCAAAATTTTAACACAGGTATCATATATTGTCAAATTATCACGAGTACTACACGATATTATCACAAGCAATGCAGGTAACATAGATTAACATAGTTACGAGCTTCGTATGTGATATATGTTTCAGAGTATTGAAACTGTTGTGTGTTGTACAAATGTCAGAGTATCAAACAGGTTTCATAGAATTGAAACTGTTACATGTCAAAGTATCAAAACACACACTGTAGGAATTGCAGGCGTCAAAGTATAAGAAACATTATGAGTATACGTTTTTTTTTCATGTAGTGTCAAAGTATCAAAACAAACACTGTTAGGATTACAGACGTCAGAGTATAAGCAACATTATGAGTATAACAGTTTTTCTCATGTATTGTCAAAGTATCAAAACACACACTGTTGAGATTACATCGTCACAAAGTATAAGAAGCATTATGAGTATAACAAGGTTTTTTGTGTGTTTGTTTTTTTATCAAGTACACCAGCCGCAGCATTAAAATGCTTACCGTGCCGGACTGACTGTGGAATGAATCAGAATGAATCAGAATCAGATTCAGAATCAATTTTAATGTCAGTTAAACCTGAACAAGGTTTATAAGACACGCATGCAAAGTTACATGAAACCACACACAAAAAGCAAAACAAAATAAAATAGACAAATATTGAACAAGAGATTGAATCACTCCTGCACGCTATGGCGTTTTTGACAGCAGTTACTGACAAATTTCCCAAACAGTCCCACAAGTTTGTCTTCCAGTATTAGCTGACTGGGTTTAATAATATTTGGAGGGTATTTCTGAATTTTTTGTATGAATTCTATTCTAATTTCTTTGTATAATTCGCAGTCATGTAAGAAATGATATTCATCCTCTCTTGTTTGACATTGTAAACATAGCCTTCTTTCTTTTGGGATGTTGAAATATCGGCAATGTTGGTTTGAATCCCAGCACTGGCAAAAAATTACTGCAGGACTTTTCGCCTCCTGACCTGAGGCTCCAAACCAAAGTTGACTGAGCTTTGGCTCAAATTGGTCGACACTGTTGAGTAGGTCTTTATAGCGGGTGCCTATTTTTTCCCCCGCACCGGCACGACAGGTGTTTGTATTTCTCGGGCCAGACTGACGCCAACATACATGGTTCACAAACACACACCAAAAACAAGTTAAGGACCACTTCATAAAAGCAAGCTTTTTTTTATTTTTTTTTTTTTTTTTTTTTTTTTTTTTAAAGTAAAACAAATCGAGAGATTAAGTTATGCAGTCTGCATGTTGTCTTTCCCTGATCTGTCATTGAATGCACAAACGACGATTTCAGACGCACGTGCATAATCTTAAGTATGTATTGAACAGCTTGAAAATGCGTTTGAAAATTTGATGTCGGCAAAAAAGAATAAAAACCAAGCAACCAACCAAACAAACAAAAAAACCCAAAACAAACAAACAAACAACAACAACAAACCCAACAACCCAACAACAACAACAAAAAACAAAAAAAACCCCCAAAAAACCAACTTACAACTATCCAAAGGTTTATAAACGATAGCGCGGTGGATTTTTCATGGTGGAATTCATGGAAGTGCATGTGTGCAAGTAAATATCTCTGTATATATATATATATATATATATATATATATATATATGTATATATATATATATATACATATTTGTGTGTGTGTGTGTGTGTGTGTGTGTGTGTGTGTGTGTGTGTGTGTGTGTGTGTGTGTGTGTGTGTGTGTGTGTGTGTGTGTGTGTGTGTGTGTGTGTGTGTGTGTGTGTGTGTGTGTGTGTGTGTGTGGTTGTGCCTTCAGAAAAATGCTTACAAATGGCACTCTCAAACACAACTCTTTAAAAACAAAACACCAGAAAATTACGCACATAAAGATGAATTAGACATACAGTGGAAACCTGGCACTGTTTGTAACAAAAGAACTATTAAGAACTATTATATCATGTTACAGTTCATAGTCAGGAAGCTTTCTAAACAACGCAAGCAAGAACACATTTCGGCAGAACAATATTTTTGCTCGGAACAAATGCACAAATGCAACATAACGTTATATTTGAAAGACATCACAGCAACATATATACTGATAAAATAAAACGCATACACCTTCAGAGCATAGTGAGTGGTTAGTGATGTAATACTTATAATAAGAAAGGAAGTTGGGTAATTTATATTAAAAAAAAAAAAATTCTTTGGTCAAGAATTTAAACAAAAACGGTAACATAAAAGCCAGTAACGACCAACTCAAAGGAATGTACTCAACTATTTAAATGTACAACGGCATGGAAACACACAACTTGCATGATCACTCTTTCAAAATATAAACACATGTATATAATTACACACCGGGCATTGAACAGAGGAGGAGAGGGACGAATATCTTGCTTCACCGGTTAGAAAATCCAGCTGGGTTGGAGAGAGTTGCGTGTTCGTGTTAAAGTGAAATAAAACAAACATACAAGAGCAAAAACAACAACAACAACAACAACAATGACAACGAAATGAATATATTAAAAAAGTGAAGAAAAAAAAAAGAAAAGAGAAAGAAAAAAATGAGAGAAAGATAGAAAAAAATTAACAGTTTATAAATTTAAAGTTCAAAATTCTTGTGCTTTTGTGGATTTTGTTGCTTTTGTTTACTCTCAGTGCTGATTGATTTCTCGTCCAGGTGGTTTCGTTTTTTTATTTTCAGTTTCTCAAGGAGGCGTCACTGCGTTCAGACAACTCCATATACGCTTTACCACGCCTGCCAGGAAGATGTCTGACGAACAGCATAACCCAACGCGCTCAGTCAGGCATTAAGTGCATGCATGTGATCATATCTGTATACCCATCAGAGTGGATTACTTCTACAGCCGAATTTTACCAGAGCACAACACTCTCGTTGCCATGGGTTCTTTTTTTCAGTACGTGCTGCACACGGGACCTCGGTTCACAGTCTCATCCGAATGACTACACGCTCAGTTTGGTTTTCCTGTCTAACTTAGGAGAAATGGGAGAGTGGGATTCGAACTCAATCCGTGGTGACAAAGTGCTAATCGTGATGGACGACACAGTGCTCCTTTAACTCTTTCCATACGAACGGCGAAAGAGACGATGTTAACAGCGTTTCACCCCAATTACCATCATCAAAATATTGCAAGCGGAAGGCTCTTATACTGAAGAGGTGAATGTTGACAAAGAATATCACAATTCTGACGACGGAAGCTAAAGGTTGGATCATTGAGACACCCACTGGACATCCGAGGGGTCTGTGTAGAGGAGAAGAGATGACTGGCCGTACTGAGTGAGTTAAAGAGGGCCGTTCAGTTTGGTAGCTTTGTATATTCACTATAAACAGTTTTAATTCCAGAGAGTCGGATTCAAAATGACGCAGATTAAACCAAATATCAAACTTTGTGTTTTCCACGTGTACAGATTTTGTTTTAACGACATACAGATCTATCTAGCACCATGCAGTAAACTGTATGGAAACGACGAGATTAGTTCCCAAAATACGGTCAGAAAATGCGAAGATGACTATTTCTCTCCACCCAATCTATTAACAATGATATGAATAAAATAAGAAGCAAAAAATGCAAAAGGTTGAAGTATGTATAAAACCATTCCACAGACAACGTGCTAGCTCCAAAGAATAGTGGAAAACTTCACTAAAGACCCTAGACGTGTTAGTGATAATCAAGCAGACGTACGATCACACACACACACACACACACACACACACACACACACACACACACACACACACACACACACACACACACACACACACACACACACACACACACACACACACACACACGATTCTATCAAGTGTATGCCTCATAGATGTCTGGTGATGCAGGCTGTTAGAATCTTTCGAAATAAAGCCAAAGCATAAGAGACACCGGAGAGGCATTCAGAAAACCCAGGCCATTCTTAAACAGCCTGAGTATTACATAATACAAACAGTGATTGAAAAAAAAATATTGACTTTAGAAAAGGTAGACATAAGAAAAAGAAAAGAAAAATCTAACCATGTTCATATTCCAGTCGACCTAACGGGCCATTTCTGGCGTGATGTTTGCGAGAATTACGAGAATTAACCTATCTGTGCACACACTCAAGACCTGACAGCACTTTAGGTTATGCTGGGTCAGGCATCTGCCTGACAGATGTGGCGTAGTGTATATGCGTTTGTCCGAACGCTGTGACACCTCTTTGAGAAACTGAAACTGACAGAATGTGAACGGCTATTAAAGCAAACTACGAAACGTTGAGCCTCACTTGCCAAGGAAAGAAATTCTTCTTATTAATTAAACTATGATAAACGCGTATCTATAAACTCTTCTGTTTCCCAACATGATTCATTTCAACACAAGGCAATAAGACCCATCATAATCATACTGCAACAATGAAAAGCAAACGATCAAAACGAAACAACAATGATAGCGCACAGAGCACTCCCCAAGGTTATCTATAAGCTTGAAGACTTCCAAGAACGAGAAAAAGCCTGCACGACTAAAGGTTTTAAAAGCTGAAGGTTTCCATGGTCTTTTACGGTCATCGCGACAGTGAAATCACACCCACTGTGCCTCAGGGCTCGGCATAGGAAGGCGGGGCCCAGTCCTCTCCTTCCGCCGTTTTAACTTCCTCCAACAAAGGACCCGGTACCCATTCACACCTGGGTGGAGTGAGGAAAATCGGAGAAAAGTGCCTTTCCCCAAAGGACAAAACACCGCGCGCACTAAAGTGCTGGTACTCTTATCGCTGGTGAACTCTGGATCACAAATCCTGCACCTGACCGGTTTTTGCCACGGTGCTTGCATGGCTATGAGTCCACTAAAATTGAAAATCAGCCCAGGGGGTGTCAGGGCCCGACAAAGTTCCTTTCGCGGAAGTCGTCGGACGAGAGGGCAACGAACGCTGCTGTGGAGGGTATAACTGCGATGGAAGGGGGCCGCTCCCTTCACGAACAGACCCCTGAGCAGAAGTACGCGGACGGCTCCCGTCACTAATGAACCCTTGAGCAGATATAAATGGACTTATCCTGTCAAGAAAGTGCCCCTGAGCAGGGCTGTCCCCCTCACGAATGTACCCCTGGGCAGAATTGAAAGGACTGTTCCCCTCAAGAATGTGCCCCTGGGAAGGACTGTTACCCTCATGAATGTACCCCTGGGCAGAATTGAAAGGACTGTTCCCCTCTTGAATGTACCCCTGGGCAGAATTGAAAGGACTGTTCCCCTCAAGAATGTGCCCCTGGCCAGGACTGTTCCCCTCATGAATATGCCCTTGGGCAGGACTGAAAGGACTGTTCCCCTCTTGAATGTGCCCCTGGGCAGAATTGAAAGGACTGTTCCCCTCTTGAATGTACCCCTGGGCAGAATTGAAAGGACTGTTCCCCTCATGAATGTACCCCTGGGCAGAATTGAAAGGACTGTTCCCCTCTTGAATGTACCCCTGGGCAGAACTGAAAGCACTGTTCCCCTCACGAATGTACCCCTCCGCAGGACTGTTCCCCTCTCGAATGTACCCCTGGGCAGGACTGTTCCCCTCTCGAACGTACCTCTGGGCAGAAACACCGTGGGAGGAGAAAACCAAGTTCAGCTTCGCCCACCCGTTACAAACGCACCTCCTGGAACTCTGACACATACCAACGTTGCAGGTGCCAGACATTTCCAGACCACGAACCCGCATTCTGCTGAGACTGCCTACACCATTGTTTCCGGAGAAAGTCACAATGTTAGTGGGCTGTTGCATCGTTGGCGTCACCGGCGGTCTGCGGCTGAGCGGAGGAGGCTGAGGCTGCACCACCACGGGCGGTCCGTAGGGCGTTGTCCCTGTCATTCCTGTGCGAGGGGTGTTGCCACGGTAACGGCAGGGTGCGCAGGATGCTCGGTGCTTGAACAGAAGCGTCTCCAGGTCGTTGGCCAGCTTTCTGAGGACGTCCACTTGGATGGTGAGCTTGCTTTTGCGTGCCTCCAGTTCCTCGTTGTACTGCGTCAAAATAATCATGATAATAATAATGATGATGATGATCATGATAAAAATAATCATAATGACGACGGCGACGACGACGACGATGATGATGATGATGATGATAACAGCAACTATACTACTACTACTATTGCTAATATGATGATAATAATAATAATAATAATAATAATAATATAGCTTTTTACAGACACAACACCAACGGGCGCAATAGCCGAGTGGTTAAAGCGTTGGACTTTCAATCTGAGGGTCCCGGGTTCGAATCTCAGTGACGGCGCCTGGTGGGTAAAGGGTGGAGATTTTTCCGATCTCCCAGGTCAACATAATTATGTGCAGACCTGCTAGTGCCTGAACCCCATTCGTGTATATACGCACGCAAAAGATCAAGTACACACGTTAAACATCCTGTAATCCATGTCAGCGTTTGGTGGGTTATGGAAACAAGAACATACCCAGCATGCACACACCCTAAAACGGAGTATAACTGCCTACATGGCGGGATAAATAAACAAAAACGGTCATACACGTAAAATGTCTCTTGTCTGTCTGAGTGTGTATGTGGGCGTGCCTGAAATCTGAATGAATGGCACAGGAAACGAATGATGAAGGCCCACTGGCAGCCGTCAGTCGGCTCTATATAAAGTTAAAACTGCGACTAAGATTATGAGCATGCAAATAATC
>NC_134876.1:78918673-78923673 GCF_041734735.1 Babylonia areolata | reverse complement strand
TCACCCATCACCTTCCACCTATCCCCAAGCCACCACTATCCCCCTCCCCTCCGCTTGCCCCTCTTTCCCCCTCCATCTCCCCACCCCCACCCCCACCCCCGAACACACACACAGACAGACAGACTAAAACTCACACTGAGAGAGAGAGAGAGAGAGAGAGAGAGAGAGAGAGAGAGAGAGAGAGAGAGAGAGAAGCAAAGCCTTAGGGATTATCCGTTAGGCCGACATCAAATCAAAATCTGCCTCTAGAAATTTCCTACCACAGCTACTTTTTTTTTTTTTTTAACTGAAAATAAAGCACGACCATTACTACATCAGCTGAGTATTTTGTTCTTTCCGACAAGTTAATTAAAAGCATAGGGTATCTCCAACGAACTCCTACAGCACTTAATTACGAAGAAACAAACAACGCTTCATGACTCTTTCGGGCAAAACGCAGTTTCGCAGCTGACTTGTCGACTGCGGTTAAGGAAAAAACCCATCACATGAGTTTTTGCCTTCGTGCCCATTTTTTTCCGCCTGTGAGACCCACTGATCAGGGACTCTCAGAAGGAAATGGAGAAGGAAGGAGGGAGGGAAGGAAGGAAGGAAGGAAGGAAGGAAGGGTTGAAGGCAGAGAGAGGCAGTATGTGTCGTTGAAAGGAGTGAGAAGCACTAAGGGAAGAGGAGAGAGAGAGAGAGAGAGAGAGAGAGAGGGGGGGGGGGGGGACAATTTCTTGGTCGCTTGGGCCGTGTTGTCAACTGACGGCCTCGAATTGAGGACCACAGGCACGTGGCAAGGAAGCATGAGGATAGGACCTATATATAGATTCTAAACGTAAATCCCATTGTTTGGAAAAAAAAAAAACCATACCGTATACGGAACAAGACAAGACAAGACAAGATGACATTAAATGAGATAAGATTAGAGTAGATTCGATACAACTTTATTGTCTGTAAATGCACAAATTGCCTTTGTGGCTTGAGTGCACATGACATTAGATATAATCATGAGGCACAGTCACTTTTAGAACATGAACTTTATATGAAAATATGCAACAGAATAACTAAATGAAATTGATGTTGACAAGGTCAAAAGCAAGGATAAGATAAACGCGTGTTCAGCGCAATCACGAAAAAAAAACTTGTTTTTTATGAAGATGATTATGCATTACAATAACCTTATAAACAAAATCAATGTTGATGGCATTAGAAAAGAAATCCAGCGACGCACTGAATAAATGATAAATATAATGAAACAAAATAACATGAATGATGAATAGCTCACCCACTCACACACAACAAGTCAATGCGTCTACCCCCAGTATCAATTGGAGAACTACATGCAAAAGTCAGCCATTCAGTCAATGAAAGTATAAATTGGAGAACCATAATATAACACATTCACTCTACCTTTTACAGACTTCCCTTGCTGAACAGCGTTGACTTCAACGTCCGAGATTTCAACTGACCTCTCTCAAGCCGGGAACTCGAGCATAAACGATATTTTCGTGACACAATGTTCCCGTTCGTGCGTTGAGTTCGGGGTGTCTATTTATAGAGGCGCGTAAAAGTTGGCTAACGACATCCTTGGTTTTTTTGCGGGCGAGATTTTGTTTTCCCCGATTGTCTATTATTAGGTGGTTAAAGCGTTGAACTTTCAATCTGAGGGTCACAGGATCGAATCTCGGTGACGGCGCCTTGTTGGTAAAGTGTGTGGAGATCTTTCCGATCTCCCGAGTCAACATAATTATGTGCAGACCTGCTTGTGCCTAAACCCTCTTCGTGTGTATACGCAAGCAGAAGATCAAATATGCACGTTAAAGACCCTGTAAACCATGTCAGCGTTCGGTGGCTTATGGACACAAGAACATACCCAGCATGCACACCCCCGAAAAGGGAGTATGGCTACCTACATGTCGGGGTAAAAACGGTCATAGACGTAAAAGCCCACTCGTGTACATACGAGTGAACGTGTGATTTGCAGCCCACGAACGAAGTAGAAGTATTTCGTTTTCAAAAACAACAGATTTCTTTGTGTGAAATTTGGGTTTGCTCTCGCTGTGGGGAGCGCATAGTCATAATGTAGTGCTACCCTTTTCTTTCCCGTCTCTTTTGTTGCTGCCTTTATTCTACCAAAGTAAAACACCTTTGTTGCTGTGGGTTCTTATACATGCGCCTTGACTACTGTAACTCCCTATTGTCTGGTTGGCCTGCTTCATCCATTCAGTCCCTTCAGCGCATACAAAACTCTGCTGCCCGACTCGTCCTCAGAAAGAAAAGATCTGAGCACATCACACCTCTTTTGCAACATCTCCATTGGTTCCCTGTCTCACACAGAATAAAGTACAAGATCAGCACTCTATGTTATAAATGTATTCACAAATCTGCCCCTTCCTATCTCTGTGGCTGCCTTCACCTGTACACTCCATCTCGCTCTCTATACGATCGGCTTCGAATCCACGTTGTTTACGCATACCCAGATTCAAACACTCGACTGTTGGCCGCCGTTCTTTCTCTGTCTCTGGACCCTGCAATTGGAATGAACTTCCCCTTTCTCTTCGTCAGTTCTCCGCACTCAGCTCTTTCAAGTCTTGTCTTAAAACCCACCTCTTCCCAAAATAGCCTCCCTTCCCTGCCTCTTTCTTGTCTTCAGTTTTTCCAGTTTTATAGTTATGCGTGCGTGAGAATGACTGGTGCGAAAGCGCTTTGATTTGTCTCTGCACAAGATTCAGCGCTATATAAATATAATAATAATAGTTATTATTAAGTGCATGCATGCTCCACACGGGACTTCACTTCATCGTATCATCCGAAAGACTAGCACCTAGTCTACAAGGTCTAGAGGGGAGTGGGGAGGGGAGAGAGAGAAGGGGGGGGGGGGGACCAAGACACAGAGAGAGAGACAGACAGACAGAGACAGAGAGAGATAAAGAGAGAGAGCGCGGGGGTATATCTGTGTGTTGTTGTGTATGTGGGTTGTTGTTTTTTGTTCTTGTTTTTCGTGAGTATGTGTGTGTGTGTGTGCGTGCGTGTGTATGTGTGTGTGTGTGTGTGTGTGTGTGTGTGTGTGTGTGTGTGTGTGTGTGTGTGTGTGTGTGTGTGTGTGTCTGTGTGTGTGTGTCTGTGTGTGTGTGTGTTTCTGCGTCAAATAACCTGTTCAGGGAATTGCCGCGATATGAATTGTTATCGTGATTATTTACTTAGCTTGGAAGATGATAATGATGATGATGATGATGATCCTCCTCCTCCTCCTTCTTCTTCTTCTTCTTGTCGTCGTCATCATCATCATCATTCGATGAAGAGAGAGAGAGAGACAGACAGACAGACAGACAAGCAGAGAGACAGACAAAGAGAGACACAGAGAGAGAGAGACAGATACAGAAAGAGAGACAGACAGACAGACAAACAGAGACAGAGAGACAGACAGACAGGCAGAGAGGCAGAGAGAGAGAGAGAGAGAGAGAGAGAGACAGAGAGAGAGAACACTGAACACTGAACACTTTAATGTCAATAGCTTTACAGCCCTAATGACATGGGGGTTCATAATACAAATAACAACATGCATCAATAGTAATAATATTGATGAAAACCAAAACCAAAACGAAATCAATCAATCTGTGCAACAAAGTGCAGTTCGACCATCCATTCAAAGTAATGGCATGTAGAGAGAAATAAAAACAAAAACATATATAAATGTATAACATAATATTTTCCATATGAGAGTGACAACACAGATTTCACTTTTCACAATGAGCAACACCTGATACTATTTTATTATTGTTGAGTTTTTTTTCGTCGCATGTTATTCGCTTCTGCAATATATTTTGCAAGTGACTGTAGTGAAGTTTCCTGATTTAAATTAAGCACTCCAAAAATATCTTCAGACAGACAGAGAGAGAGAGATAGAGACAGAGACACAGAGAGAGACAGAGAGAGAGAGAGTAAAAAAAAATCTCTTGTCAGTTGCGGGACTCACTTCCGTGAAGGCTAACTTCCTAATGGGATGCCCGCACACTGTATTAGTCATCAGACCACCGCTCTGTTTCCACGGTGGAAGCTGGCTCAGTGGTGACCTGAGTGCTGAAAACAATCTGTTTTCGATTTCTCAAGGAGGCGTCACAGCGTTCGGACAAATCCATAATTATACGCTACACGACATCTCTTCGGCAGATGCCTGACAGCAGCATAACCCAACGCGCTATTCAGGCCTTGACTTTATGCATACATGCCTATGTGGAGTGATGGCCTAGAGGTAACGCGTCCGCCTAGGAAGCAAGAGAATCTGAGCGCGCTGGTTCGAATCACGGCTCAGCCGCCGATATTTTCTCCCCCCTCCACTAGACCTTGAGTGGTGGTCCCGGACGCTAGTCATTCGGATGAGACGATAAACCGAGGTCCCGTGTGCAGGATGCACTTAGCGCACGTAAAAGATCCCACGGCAACAAAACATCATAACCATTCTGCCCCGATTCGTGAAGAACAAGAACAAGTAGAACAAGAAGAACAAGTACAAAGAGCAAGCAGAATAAAAACAAGAACATTAACATAAAGAAGAAGAAAAAAATCATCAACAACAACAACAACGAGAACAGAAGGAAAAATAACGAGATGGAATGTCAACAACTGGAGAAACAGGAACAACAAGAACAAAAACAACAACAACAACAACAACAACAACAGCATAGACAAACAAACAAAGAACACAAAAACACAAACAAACAAAAATAAACACACAAACAAAAACAAATAAAAACAAGAAGAAACGCAAGTTAAAAAAAATAATTTAAAAAAAGATAAAGACAGAAAGCATGAAAGGGAGAAATAGAAGAAGAAGAAGAAGAAGAAGAAGAAAAAGAAAGAAAGAAATACCACCTTGTCCACCACCACCACCAAACTGTTACCACAGCACTGTATGACTATGTATGGGGAGCTTTGTGGGAAATTCATAGCAGTCCTTAATATAGCGCTTTAGTCATTTTCTCTTCCAGCCAAAGAAAGTCATGGATCTCGTAGAAAGG
>NC_134876.1:78901173-78911173 GCF_041734735.1 Babylonia areolata | reverse complement strand
GGTCCCGTGTGCAGCACGCACTTGGCGCGAGTGTTGTCCTCTGGCAAAATCCTGTGGAAGAAATCCACTCTGATAAGAACACAAATATAATAATAATTATGTGCGGACACTCAAGGACTGGCTAAGCACGTTGGGTTAACGCTGCTGGTCAGGCATCTGCTTGGCAGATGTGGTGTAGCGTATATGGATTTGTCCGGACGCAGTGACGCCTCCTTGATCTACTGATACTGACACTGAACAGCAGTGACACCTTCTTGAGTGTCCGAAACTAAATCCGGAACTGAAAATTGACCACCCACAAAATGTTGGACATGGAAAGGCTGGCACCAGACAGTTGGCACGCACTGTTTGAACCGTGTTCCTGAGAGAGCTTCCTTCCTACAGTATGGAAGACTGTTTGTTATGTGTATGGGCTGGGTGGTTCTTGGTGCTCTCCTTCTGAAAGTTCACCTGTGAAATGGTGTGCTCGTATTGGTGTTGACTGAATTGTGTGTGTGTGTGTGTGTGTGTGTGTGTGTGTGTGTGTGTGTGTGTGTGTGTAATGTGTGTGTGTGTGTGTGTGTGTGTGTGTACGGTTGCCTATCTGTGCGTGCGTGCGTGCGTACGTGCGTGTGTGTGTGTGTCTGTGACTGTGTGTGTCTGTGTGTGTCTATGACTGTGTGTGTCTGTGACTGTGTGTGTCTGTGTCTGTATCTGTGTGCATGCACGCACGTGAGTGTGTGTATGTAAGTGTGACTGTGCACGTTCGTGAATGTATGTGAAAATGGGCATGTGTGTTCCCGCGAGGGTCTGTCACAGTGCGTGTGTGTGTGTGTGTGTGTGTGTATGTGTGTGTGTGCGCGCGCACGTGTGTACATGTGTGTGCGCGTGTATGCGTGTGTGTGTGTGTGTGTGTGTGTGTGCACAAGCGCGCTTTTTAATACAATGAGAAGGATAACAAGAGAGAGATGATTAAGGAGGGCATTGAAAAAGACACTCTACGGTGTTAAATCATCCTTGTGTGAACTCCAGTGCTCAAGTCGAAACGTTTGTTTGGCATCGTCCTTGCTCCTGACGTCAGTCTCTTTGGAGATGTCAGTGCGCTGTGCACTTCACAAGCGATCCAGTGAGCCAGGCTTGCAATGTGTGCACACACAGAATCCTACACAAGCAATTAGAAAAACATGCGCGCGTATGCACGCGCATGCACGCACATAATTATACACGCGCACGTACATGCACACACACACACACACACAAACACACACACACACACACACACACACACACACACACACACACACACACCGTGACAAATATGAACAAAGTATGATTTACCATTGGAAGTACAGTTTTATTACCCTGGTTATGACAAGCACACAAACAAAGCAAGGAGTAAAACAATACAAATACCAAAGTGGGGTACGTGTATTCAAAACAAGCGAATGATTATAGATAAATACGAGGGTCATTCAATAAATAAGGTGAATTTTTCGGTATAAGGACTTCTAATACAGATAGAAGCTTACTTTTTTTTTTCAACGTAGTCTCCCAGCACTGTCACACACTTTTCCCATCTGTGCACAAGCTTCCGTATTCCCTCAGCGTAGAAATCTTTGGACTGATGTCTCAGCCAGTCGCTCACAACACTTTTGACTTCATCGTCACTTTCAAACTTCGTGCCTCTCGTGAACGCTTTCATAGGACCAAACAGGTGAAAGTCTGAAGGGGCAAGGTCTGGGCTGTAAGGGGGATGAGGGAGCAGTTCCCAGCCCAGCTCGTTGGTGGTCTGCACCGTTCGGGCTGCTGTGTGAGGCCTTGCATCTTTGGCACCCACCGGCAGCTGACCTTCGAGTAGCCAAGGTCATCATGGACAATTTTGTGTGCTGTCCCAACAGATAAGCTCAAAGTCCTTGCAATGTCATCCACTGTCACCCTTCTGTCAGACTGAATGAGGTCATTGACTGATTCGATCACCTCAGGAAACCTCACTTCTGTAGGCCTTCCAGGCCTGTCTTCATTCTCAACACTGCTCCGTCCTTCTTTAAACAATTTAGCCCACTTGTAGACATTTTTTCGGCTGAAACATGTGGCACCATACACAGTTGACATTCTCCTATGAATTTCAACTGGTTTGCACCCTTCAGCAACCAAAAACTTGATAACTGACCGCTGTTCAATCCTGGAGCATGCTTCTTGGTCGGCCATCTTTGTTAATCGCCAAAACTCTCAAAGTTTTGTTTTTTTTAAATCTGCAAAACAAATTAAATACATGTGAAAAAGAAGTAAAAGAAAAAAAAAGGAAAAAAAAGTAAGCTTCTATCTGTATTAGAAGTCCTTATACCGAAAAATTCACATTTATTGAATGACCCTCGTACATTTACTGATCTCCACTCCATAATGTGGAAACAGTGAAAGCATCACGTAGTTTCTCGCTATCAGTAATACCTTGTCCTTCGTACAAAACCTATATGAGACTGCACGTATTATAAGTGTTCATATCTTATCTAATGAATGATAAAGGAGAGACAGGGGAGAGGGAGAGAGAGACAGAGACAGAGAGAGACAGAAAGAGATGGGAGAGGGAGAGAGGGAGAGAGAGTGACAGACAGACAGATAGATAGCAAGAAACGAGAACACGGGAGAGCCAGAGAAAGAGTCAGAGAGCCAGAGAGGATATAGTGACGGAGAAACAGATATCTTTACATGATTCAGCTGTGACACAATAAATTTATAGTTAAACCTCTTAGACTTACAAACAAATAAGCGTGTCTGTGTTCAGCACTGTCTATATAATAAGCCACAGCAACGAGCAGATACGATACATCCCCAAAAGAATGCACGTGTGCGCACACGTATGTACACACACACACACACACGCACACACACACACACACACACACACACACACACGCACACACAGACAACACAACATAACACATCTGTCCCCTGCTTACTGGTCTAAGCAATATACAGCTGTCAAATTGAAACGTATTATCTCCCACTCACGCTATCAATGTAACCCAGTTTTCAGACATTGTGTGTATAGGCTCCTTTCAGTTTTCAAGGACATACGCCCCTCATACACCCCTACGGATACCATGTGATACCTGCTTGAACTGCCTCCAATGCAGGCCAGAAACAAGTCAGAACAGGTTAAGGTCTATTTCAGAGCATTAGGAAACCCTCAGAACCAAACCCATTGCATGATGCAGTTAAGCAGCCAAAAGCCAGCTGTCCAGGTTGCGGACGATTATGGTTGGGAAAAACAGAAGACACAAATTGGTTTGTGTATGCCAGTTACAGGACATTTCCCTTTAGTATAGTTTTCAGTCTGTCCTTTTCCTGTGCGCAGCTTTCAGTCTGTCCTTTTCCTATGTACAGTTTTCAGTCTGTCCATTTCCTATGCACAGCTTTCAGTCTGTCCTTTTCCTATGTATAGTTTTCAGTCTGTCCTTTTCCTATGCACAGCTTTCAGTCTGTCCTTTTCCTATGTATAGTTTTCAGTCTGTCCTTTTCCTATGCACAGCTTTCAGTCTGTCCTTTTCCTATGTATGGTTTTCAGTCTGTCCTTTTCCTATGCACCGTTTTCAGTCTGTACTTTTCCTTTTGTATAGTTTTCAGTCTGTCCTTTTCCTATGTATAGTTTTCAGTCTGTCCTTTTCCTATGTATAGTTTTCAGTCTGTCCATTTCCTATGCACAGCTTTCAGTCTGTCCTTTCCCTTTTGTATAGTTTTCAGTCTGTCCTTTTCCCATGTATAGTTTTCAGTCTGTCCTTTTCCCATGTACAGCTTTCAGTCTGTCCTTTCCCTTTTGTATAGTTTTCAGTCTGTCCTTTTCCCATGTATAGTTTTCAGTCTGTCCTTTTCCTATGCACAGCTTTCAGTCTGTCCTTTAAATGTGCATAGCTTTCAGTCTGTCCTTTCCCTGTGTACAGCTTTCAGTCTATCCTTTTCCCATGTACAACTTTAAGTATGTCCTTTCCCTTTTGTATAGTTTTCAGTCTGTCCTTTTCCTATGTACAGCTTTCAGTCTGTCCTTTTCCTATGCCCAGCTTTCAGTCTGTACTTTGTACCATGTACAGCCTTCAGTCTGTCCTTTCCCTTTTGTATAGTTTTCAGTCTGTTCTTTTCCTATGCACAACTTTCAGTCTGTATTTTAAATGTGCACAGCTTTCAGTCTGTCCTTTCCCTTTTGTATAGTTTTCAGTCTGTCCTTTCCCTGTGTACAGCTTTCAGTCTGTCCTTTTCCCATGTACAACTTTAAGTATGTCCTTTCCCTTTTGCATAGTTTTCAGTCTGTCCTTTTCCTATGTACAGCTTTCAGTCTGTCCTTTCCCTTGTGTATAGTTTTCAGTCTGTCCTTTTCCTATGTACAGCTTTCAGTATGTCCTTTCCCTTTTGCATAGTTTTCAGCCTGTCAATTTCCTATGCACAGCTTTCAGTCTGTCCTTTTCCTATGTACAGCTTTCAGTCTGTCCTTTTCCTATGCACAGCTTTCAGTCTGTCCTTTTCCTATGCACAGCTTTCAGTCTGTCATTTCCCTTTTTTTATAGTTTTCAGTCTGTCCTTTCCCTTTTGTATAGTTTTCAGTCTGTCCTTTCCCCTTAAAAAAAATAGCTTTCAGTCTGTCCTTTCCCTTTTGTACAGCTTTCAGTCTGTCCTTTCCATTTTGTATAGTTTTCAGTCTATCCTTTTCCTATGCACAGCTTTCAGTCTGTACTTTTTACCATGTACAGCTTTCAGTCTGTCCTTTTCCCATGTACAACTTTAAGTATGTCCTGTCCCTTTTGTATAGTTTTCAGTCTGTCCTTTTCCTATGCGCAGCTTTCAGCCTGTCCTTTCCCTGTGTACAGCTTTCAGTCTGTCCTTTCCTTTTTTTTTTATATAGTTTTCAGTCTGGCCTGTCCCTTTTGTATAGTTTTCAGTCTGTCCTTTTCCTATGTATAGCTTTCAGTCTGTCCTTTCCCTTTTGTATAGTTTTCAGTCTGTCCTTTCCCTTTTGTATAGTTTTCAGACTGTCCTTTCCCTTTCGCATAGTTTGCAGCCTGTCCTTTAAATGTGCACAGCTTTCAGTCTGTCCTTTTCCTTTTGCATAGTTTTCAGCCTGTCCTTTAAATGTGCACAGCTTTCAGTCTGTCCTTTCCCTTTTGTATAGTTTTCAGTCTGTCCATTTCCTATGCACAGCTTTCAGTCTGTCCTTTTTCCCATGTACAGCTTTAAGTATGTCCTTTCCCTTTTGTATAGTTTTCAGTTTGTCCTTTTCCTATGTACAGATTTCAGTCTGTCCTTTTCCTATGCACAGCTTTCAGTCTGTACTTTCCCTTTTGCTTAGTTTTCAGCCTGTCCTTTAACTGTGTACAGCTTTCAGTCTGTCCTTTCCCTTATGTATAATTTTCAGTCTGTCCTTTCCCTTTTGTATAGTTTTCAGCCTGCCCTTTTCCTGTGTACAGCTTTCAGTCTGTACTTTCCCTGTGTACAGCTTTCAGTCTGTGCTTTCCCTTATGTATAATTTTCAGTCTGTCCTTTCCCTTTTGTATAGTTTTCAGCCTGCCCTTTTCCTGTGTACAGCTTTCAGTCTGTACTTTCCCTGTGTACAGCTTTCAGTCTGTGCTTTTCCTGTGTACAGCTTTCAGTCTGTACTTTCCCTGTGTACAGCTTTCAGAATCTGTCCGTTTCCCGTGCATTCTGTTCTTTTCCTTTGTGTACAGCTTTCAGTCTGTTCCATTCCTTTTGAAAGGTTTCAGTCTGTCCTTTCCCTGTCGAACAGCTTTCGCTTTGCCGTTTTCCTTGTTGTACAGCTTTCAGTCTGTCATTTTCATGTTCAATAGCTTTCAGCCTGCCCTTTTCCGTTAATTTTGTTCAGCACATGGTCTTCCGCAATGCGGTGAGTCTGATGGCTTCTTGGATACTTTGACACTTAATGCCCAAGGAATGGAAACTGTAGTGTATGGATTTCTGTTTAGAGTCTGGTTCTATGCTAATTTATAGAGAAACAAGA
Source organism: Babylonia areolata (assembly GCF_041734735.1). NCBI lineage: Eukaryota > Metazoa > Mollusca > Gastropoda > Neogastropoda > Buccinidae > Babylonia > Babylonia areolata. Next base: position 78,905,193 of record NC_134876.1, on the reverse strand, counting down.
TGAAAACCATTAGTCTGAAATCGCCACTAAAAATGCCTTCCGGTTTTATTCAAATTTGTCTTTGAAGACTGCCCACGCACATGAAATAAAAGTATTTCTGTTGTTTTCTTTCTTTCTCAAAATAAGCCATGAACAGGGCACTGTCATCCTTATATTGCATTTTAGGCAGTATATCTCTCTTCCCGGTTGCAAAGACAGTTTCCCTATATATCTTAAAACAAATCTTGATAACAAGAAAAAAGCACTGAAAAGGTGAACAAGTGACACCAGCTGATCTGATTCATTTCGCAATTGTAGGTCACATAAACTATGGGCGTTGCATGTATGTAGACTTGAATTCAGAAGTTTTTCTTTAATCTGTCCGAGTCGGGCTCCACTTGCAAGCATTGTAGGCCTAATTTTCTTTTGCACGGTTCCACGATGTAGACTTCACCCTGCACAGGTTTTAGGTCAGTTACATTGTTTATTTTGTGCCTTTTTTTTAAAATAGACTATGCATTTCGCTGGTAATGATTTCAGTATGGCATTTCACTTTGCTGAAAATGTGTCCACAGGTCACGGTTTTAGTTGTTTCGAGCGTAGTTAAGAAAACATGCTTTTGTAAACGTTAGGGTAACTCAGTTTTAAGGAAAATATCCCAGTCACTATAACCGTTTGCAGGGTTTCCGCTGTAGGTGTTCTCTTGGACATTTCAGTTCATTCCCGTTTGATGACACAAACGTTGTAAGGCTGCACTTCCAAAGTCAGGCCAAAGTTCTGCTTTAACTCAAAGTCAGGTTGTTCGGGCGGCTTGAAGAACTTGAGACGCTGTATCAGTGTGCCAGTGAAAAGGAAGAGCTCCATTCGGGCCAAGACCTCACCCACACAACGACGACGACCCAGAGAGAACGCGGGCACTTGCTCCACGAGGCCTCGGTCCAGCTGTCCCTCGCTGTCCAGAAAGCGCTGGGGCCGGAAGATTTTGGGATCCCCCCACACTTTCTCGTCCATGAAGGCGGAGTACAGGTTGACCAAGACTACGGTGCCTTCAGGGATGTCATAGCCCTGCAGAGTGGTGTCACAGGTGGTGGAGTGGGGAATTGCAAAAGGAACAGTGCCGATAAAGCGCAAAATCTCATACAGTGTTGCTTCCAAGAGAGGCAGCTGGGTGCGGTCAGCTAACGTGATGTCTCGGTCCTGACCCACCACGTCGTTGATCTGCTGGAAAACTTCCTCCTGCACTTCAGGAAAAGTTGCCATCAGCCCCACGAACCATTTCAGGTTGGAGGACACGGTGGAAGTGCCAGCACCAAATACCGTGTCAAGGTTTTCAACAACACGATTTTTGTCTAGCCCCAGTGCCTTCTCTTCTTTAGACAAATTGTTTCCGGCATGGATCAGACCATCAGCGATGTCCCGTAGATCGCTTTCGTGGAAGGATGACTCATGCTCCTCCACTTTTTTACTTCTTACGTCTACGGACATTTTGAGAAGTTCCAGGAATTTAGAGATTTTACTGGGCATGACATATCGAAGCCATGGCATAACATCCACTGGATTTCCTGCTTTAGTGAACTCTGAAAAGTTATTAGTCTGTCTAACAGTTTCCAAAAAATCCTCATCTTCTCGGATGTTTCTGAGTCTGCCGTAGCAAAGCTGGTATACCATACTAGAAGCAGCAACAGACAGCTGTTCCAGCGGGCAGAAGCTCTTTCCACCGTGAGACAGGAACTCTTCAACGATAATTTTTGCATCTGACCGAATGATATCTTCAATGGGATTCTTGCGAGCATTGCTAAATGTGTACACGACGTTGCTAACGATTTTTCGCTGCATTCTATTGACGGGTCCGTATGCCCCAAATCCAAAATTCCTGCCGTCATTCAGCAAGACAGATGTAGTGAAAGCGGGTCTTCCGGCAAAATCATCTCTCTTGGTGACCAGAGCTTCCTTGATGGCGTCACAACCGCTGATGACGACAGCAGGCCAGCTGCCCATCGTGATACTGACAACGTCACCGTACTTTTTACGCATCTCCGTGAAGGTGACGTGAGGCATGGGCCCGAAGAAAGGGAGGTAACCGACAAGAGGTAGGCCCCAAGGTCCAGGCGGTAGGTTGTAACGTTTCTTCTTCATCGTCGTTATCATCTTCATTGCCACCAGCGTCACCACGAACACAGCCACGATTGCCTACACAACAGAAACAGGATTGTAAGATAGCATACACATATTTCTAGGAAATTATGATGTTCACGAATTAATGTTAGGGCGCCATTAGGTCACACACCAGTGGAAGCCCTGCACTGCTGTTGAGTCACTTCAGTGGTTTTCAGTTTCCCCTATCAAAAATAATATTAAAACTGATATTTGTAGTAGTAGTAGTAGCAGTAGTAGTATTAGATGTAGCAGCAGCAGCAGCAGCAGTCGTAGTAATAGCAGCAGCAGTAGTAGCAGCAGCAGCAGCAGTAGTAGTAGTAGTAGTAGTAGTAAAATACTCTCTGGGCAAAGAGAGAGCATGACATATTCAACCTGGGCAGTAACATGTCAATTTGTTGAAGCACATCGAGGTCCTGTCACCAAAAAATGATCGGATCAAAAGTACTGGTCTTAAAATCATGAACAGGCGATTTGATGGGCATACTAATTCTGAAATAAACTACAGCTGAATTTCATTTCAGCATGTGCATTCTACCTAGGCAAATCCAGATCGATGATACATACGAACGCACGCGCGCACGCACACATTCAAACACATGCACAGCAAAGACACACACAGACACACACAGACACAGACAGACAGACAGACAGACACACACACACACACACACACACACACACACACACACACACACACACACACACACAAGCTAACAAAGAAAAAAAAAACAAGCATGCAAGCAAAGAAACAATATCCTACCATCATATTAAATGGCTTTCTAATAATGCTGGTTATCTGCTGTTTTTTTTTGTTTTGTTTTTTTATCTTGAATAATAGCGTTCCACTTGACGATTTGCTTAATTATAAGAAACTGAAACTGCAACAACCTTTAAATGAAACGTGACTGTCATTTTCTCAGTTCGCAAAGCAGAAATGGAACTTTTCCGTTCATTATCCTATATTAATTAATGGCATATAAAAGAATGAATAACTCCTCAAGACATTTATCCTACTCGGCAACATACCAACCGTATTAGCCTACTTCATGAATCAGTTCACCGACAAAAAAAAAAAAAAAAAAAAAAAAAAAAAAAAAATCAAAGCAACAATCCCCAGCACAAATTACAGATGAGGCCTTTTACCACCCAGCCTGTTCTGCATTCCTATCCATTCTCATATTAATGGCATGACATCAACTTCGAAATAATTTAAATAAAACAAGAGGCAAAGCCTTCAAGACTCACTTCTGCTTCATGCTTTATCCAGTCAAGGAATCAAGAGGAGAGAGAGAGAGAGAGAGAGAGAGAGAGAGAGAGGAGAGATTTAAAAAGTCGTTGAAAGGTGTTCTGTATTAAATATGATATATATATATATATATATATATATATATATATATATATATATATATATATATATATATCATATTTAATACAGAACTTGGGAGAAAAAATCATTATAAAAAAAAGAAGAAAAAAGGGCATGGGAGCAGGTTCGAACCCATGCATGTGCCGTTCGAAAGCAACCAGCCTAATCCCCACTGCTGTGGCACATTAAATACTTAAAGCAATGTTGACGTTTTCTTCTTCATTCAATAAATAGATGCATGTGATTGTAGTGAACGTAATAACGCCGTTTAAATCATGTTTTTGTGTGTGTTTTATTATATCTCGATTACTCTTTTATTTCAGCAGTAAAGGAGACTTCCCTTCAAGCATACTGCAACACATGGTAGATCTCTAGATCTGCACGAACCAGTCTTGGCCTACAACGAGCTGGAAAAAAACAACAAAAAAACAAACAAAACAAAAAACCAAAAAAAAAAACCGATTGATTCAATTTTTCTTTTACGTTCATTCCAGTTAAATCAGTGTCCACTTTAGAAT
>NC_134876.1:78871173-78896173 GCF_041734735.1 Babylonia areolata | reverse complement strand
AACACTTTCCTACACTAATATTCACAAGCATTCCCTTTCTTTCACCCACTACTTCTTTCCGTCTGATAACACTTCCGGTTAATAGACATTAAACTGAAGATATTACATGCATGCATAGATGCATGCATACATGCATGCATACATACATACATGAACTCATTTGTCATTATACAAAATGGTATGCAAAACACCGAAAAAAATCGTATCATCAGCGCTACCGTACACAATTTGCAACAGTCCGTTTCTTACGTCTGTTGCCAACCAGAGACTGGCATCGTGTGCCACAGCGACTGATGGGGAATGTCAGAGCTGGGTTGAGTGTTAGGTCCTTTAGTACCACCACTACCACACAACCGATGTGTGCAGCAGAAGAACAGCGGACCTGCAGAAAGGATCGCTGCTGTTAAAGCAGCACAGAGTCTCTCCACCGGTGTGACTTGTGAGACAGAGACTAACTTGTGTGACAGAGACTAAACAGCACAGAGTCTCTCCACCGGTGTGACTTGTGTGACAGAGACTAACTTGTGTGACAGAGACTAAACAGCACAGAGTCTCTCCACCGGTGTGACTTGTGTGACAAAGACTAAACAGCACGGAGTCTCTCCACCGGTGTGACTTGTGTGACAGAGACTAACTTGTGTGACAGAGACTAAACAGCACAGAGTCTCTCCGCCGGTGTGACTTGTATAACAGACTGTCATTCACGCATCGGCCTGTTCAGCCACAGACAGGCAGGGCTGTACCAGGAGGGCACACATGAACTAGGATCTAATATCCATGGTCAGTTCTGACCGACGGAAGCCTATGATATGACTACTACTACTTTCTTTCTTTCTTTCTTTTAAAATCTTCCTGGAGCGTGACTGGAAAAAGATCATTAGTTTATGTGACAGGTTATACTGTATTATAGTCCAAACATTACAGTGTTCATGTACTGTCTGAAACAAAATGTATAAGGTTCAGAATGACATGACGCATGGACAGAGGAAAGGGATCACCCCGAATGGGACACCCCTCCCTCAAAGAGAGAGAGAGATATATATATGGAGTCTCCCGTCGTCGGTCCGACGGATGAGTAACCAGGCAGACTTATCTGTCGGTGTGTGTCCTCATAAATTATGGGAGAAGAGGCCGATTCTGGATGCACAGCACTTCCCACAGGTATTGCAAGGGAAAACGTCTCCAGAAGCTGAGCCCTGCTTCCTTCGCTCACGCTTCTCCTTAATGGCCAGCGTTCTCTTGTTTTCAAACGTCTTTATGCCACTAGAGCACAGCATCCTCCAGCGAGAGCGGTCAAGGGCATCAGTTTCCCAGCAAGCGATGTCTATGTCACAGGCTTTGAGGTTTGTCTTCAAGGTGTCCTTGAAGCGCTTGCAGGGTCTTCCACGTTCACGGTGGCCTTCCTTCAGCTGGCCATACAAAAGCATCTTCGGGATCCTGCTGTCTGTCATGCAGACAACGTGTCCTGTCCAGCGTAGCTGGCACTGGATCAGCAGGCTTTCGATGCTGGGCAGGCCGCTCCTCTCTAGGACCTGGAGGTTGGAGACCCTGTCTTGCCACTTTATGCTGAGGATCTTTCGTAGGCATCTCTGGTGAAACTGCTCAAGTTGTTGAATGTGACGGCGATACGTCGTCCATGTTTCACAGCAGTACAACAAGGTGGTCAGCACAACAGCTCTGTAGGTTTTCATCTTGGTGCTGAGCCTGATGCCTTTGTTGTTCCACAGCCTGTTGTTGAGTCTGCCAAAGGCGGAGCTTGCCTTGGCAATGCGCAGCGTCACTTCTGCATCAAGGGCTCCGTTACTGCATAGGGTGCTGCCCAGGTAGCAAAACTTGTCGACTGACTTGATCTCTGTGTCATTGATCTTGATTGCAGGTGGGGGGGAGGCACTGGCGTTCTGTGAGCTAGCTGGTTGGTACATGGACTCGGTCTTGCTGAGGCTGATGGTGAGTCCAAAGCGCCTGCAGGAGGTTGAGAACCTGTCCATAATGAACTGCATGTCCTCATGGGTATGTGCAGCAAGCGCGCAGTTATCAGCGAAGAGGAAATCTCTCAACAGTGCCTCAAACACCCTGGACCTGGCGTGGAGTCGCCGCAAGTTGAAAAGTTTGCCATCTGTGCGAAACTGAATGTAGATGCCCCGGTCACAGTCTTGGAAGGCGTCAATCAGCATGGCAGAGAAGAGAATGGAGAACAGTGTGGGTGCCCTGCTTCACTCCATTTACCACAGGGAACGGATCCGACATGTCAGTATTTTCCTGTACTCTCGCCTGCATGCCATCGTGGAAAGACGCAATCAGCTGGATTAGGCTCTCTGGGCAGCCGAACTTTAGGAGGATCTTCCACAGACCACGGCGGTTCACCGTGCCGAAGGCCTTAGTCAGGTCTACAAAGACCATGTGGAGCTCCTTGTTCTGCTCACGGCACTTCTCTTGCATCTGGCATACGGCAAACACCATGTCACATGTTCCCCTGCCTGAGCGGAAGCCACACTGTGCTTCATGAATGACTGTGTTGGAGACATGGTCAGCCAGTCTGTTCAGTATGATGCGGGGAAAGATCTTGCCGGCGATGCAGAGGAGAGAGATTCCACGGTGGTTATCGCAGGATGTTTTGTCTCCCTTCCGTTTGTAAATGTGGACAATAGAAGCATCCCTGAAATCCTGTGGGACCTCCCCTCTCTCCCAGATAGACTGGAACAGGGCGGTCAGCTTGTCTGTCAGCACCTCGCCTCCATACTTGCAGATGTCAGCCTGGATTCCATCCGCTCCTGCTGCTTTTCCTGACGTTGTCAGCTTCAGGGCCTTCTGGGTCTCGACCTTTGTGGGAGGGGTAGCTAGCGAGTCACTGACTGGTAGCTGTGGGAGGGCTGCATTTGCCTCGTCTGATACGGACGAGTCCCTGTTGAGGAGAGTGTTGAAGTGCTCTGCCCAGCAGGCAAGGATGTCTTTCTTGTCTGTCAGGAGGGTGGTCTGGTCCAAGGCTTGGACAGGGGTTGATCCTGTGACTCTCGGCCCACACACACACACACACACACACACACACACACACACATATATATATATATATATATTATACATATATATATATATATGTATATATATATATATTATGATATGGAAATTGATTAATTGATTCTGCATACAAGAGGAGAATAATTACAAAGTGAACGCATCTGTTCTTTTCCTCTTACATTATCTTCAGTCTGACGTGACCTTTCCTTTTATACAGCCATCAGTCTGTTCTTTTCCTTTTGTGCACTTTTCAAACTGTTCTTTTTCTTCCTATGCACAACTTTCAATCTGTCCTTTTCCAATGTACAACGTTCAATTTGTCCTTTTCATTTTGTACAGCTTTCGGCCCGAAGAAAGGTTACTGTTTATATGAAATCTTAAAATCTCTTTGATAAAGTAAAAAGTATAATAAAACAAAACGGAAAAAAGGAAAGGAAGTAACAAAGAAAAAACTGAAAATATCAACAAGTGACAACAGCTGATCAAAGTCATTTCAGGGTTGTAGGTCACATTCGTTATGAGCTTCGTACATACGTAGATCTGAATTCAATAGTTTTTTTCTATCTTTCCGAGTTAGTTACACTTACAAACATTTTGGGCTTCATTTTCTTTTGCAAAGTTCCGCGATGTAAACTTTACCCAGCGCAGCTTTTAGTTCATTTACATTGTTTATCTTGTGCCATCTTTATGTATTCCGCCTGTAGTGATTTCATTATGGTATTTCATTTTCTTGGATATGCGTCCAAAGGTCACCGTTTTATAGGTTTCGAGCGTAGTTTTCTTTAAGAAAAAAGAAAAGAAAAGAAAAAAAAATCAAAAAAAAAAAAAAAAAAAAATCTTGTGCTCTTTCGTTAAACGTTAGGCGTACTCAGTTTTAAGGACAATATTGCTATTAGTATTACTATAGCCCTCTGCAGACTTCTCGCTGGACATGTTCTCTTGGACATTTCAATTTATTCCCGCTTGATGACACAAACGTCGTAAGGCTCTATTTCCAGAGTCAGGCCAAACTTTGGCTGCAACTCAAAGTCAGGTTGTTTGGGTGGCTTGAAGAATTTCACACACTGGATCATTGTGCCAGTGAAAATGAAGAGCTGGATTCGCGCCAAGGCTTCGCCCATACAACGACGACGTCCCAGAGAGAACGCGGGCACTTGCTCCACGATGCCTCGGTCCAGCTGTCCCTCGCTGTCCAGAAAGCGCTGGGGCCGGAAGACTTTGGGATCCCCCCACACCTTCTCGTCCATGAAGGCGGAGTGCACGTTGACCAAGACTACTGTGCCTTCAGGGATGTCATAGCCTTGGAGAGTGGTGTCACAGGTGGTGGAGTGAGGAAGTGTAAAAATGCCGACGAAGCGCAAAATCTCATACGCTGTTGCTTCCAAGAGAGGCAGCTGGGTGCGGTCAGCTAACGTGATGTCTCTGTCCTGACCCACCACGTCGTTGATCTGCTGGAAAACTTCCTCCTGCACTTCAGGCCAAGCTGCCATCAGCCCCACGAACCATTTCAGGTAGGAGGACACGGCGAAGGTGCCAGCACCACATATGGTGTCTAGGTTTTGAAGAATTAAAGTTTTGTCGATCCCTAGTGTCTTCTCTTCTTTAGACAAGGCGTTTCCAGCGTGGATGAGACCATCAGTGATGTCCCGTAGATTCCTTTCATTGAAGGATGACTCATGCTCTTTTATCTTGTTAATTCTTGCGCCTTCGACCATTTTACAAAGGTCCAGAAATTTGGAGATTTTGCTAGGCATAACATATCGAAGCCATGGCAAAACATCTATTGTGCTTCCTGCTTTAGCGAAATCTGTAAAGGTGTCAAGTTGTTTTATAGCTTCCATAAAATCCTTATCTTCTCGGATGTTTCTGTGTGGTCCATAGCAAAGCTGGTATACCATACTAAAAGCAGCAACAGACAACTGTTCCAGCGGGCAGAAGCTCTTTCCACCGTGAGACAGGAACTCTTCAACGAGAATTTTTGCATCTGACCGAATGATATCTTCAACGGGATTCTTGCGAGCATTGCTGAATGTGTTCAAGACGTTGCTAACGATTTTCATCTGCGTTTTGCTGGCCGCTCCGTATGCCGAAAATGCAAAATTCGTGCCGTCATGCAGCAAATGAGATGTAATGAAAGGAGGTCTTCCAGCAAAATCATCTCTCTTGGTTACCAGAGCTTCTTTGATGGCGTCACTACCGCAGACGACGACAGTGGGCCAGCTGCCCATACTGACGCTGAACACGTCACCGTACTTTTTCCGCATCTCCGTGAAGGTGAAGTGAGGCAGGGGCCCGAAGAAAGGGAGGTAACCGACAAGAGGTAGGCCCCAAGGTCCAGGCGGTAGGTTGTAACGTTTCTTCTTCATCGTTGTTATCATCTTCATTGCCACCAGCGTCACCACAAGCAGAGCCAGGATTGCCTACACAACAGAAAAAAGCACTGTATGATAGCATACAGATAGTTTTAGGAAATCATTGTTGTACTTTTTTTTTTTTTTTTTTTTTTTTTTTTTACTGAACTATACCTTGTGTCGTTTTAGTGACATAACTCCTCACATCGCCCAACCTGACACCCAGGCTCGTCTGCTGCAGTCTTAGTGAATGCAGTCCACGAGGAGCTATTACTGTCAGGGCGCCATTAGGCCACACACCAGAGGAAACCCTGCACTGCTGTTGAGTCACGTCAGTGGTGTTCAGTTTCCTCTACCAGTAGTAGTAGTAGTAAAAGTAGGAGGAGGAGCAACAGCAGCTACAGCAGCAGCAGCAGCAGTAGTAGTAGTAGTAGTAGTAGTAGTAGTAGTAGTAGTAGTAGTAGTAGTAATAGTAGTCGTAGAAGCAGCAGCAGCAGTAACAGTAGTAGTAGTGATGATAATATTATCACCATCAGAATTATTATTATCTTTTATATTATGGAATATTCAACTTTGGCAGAATCACGCAAATTACTAGATACACACAGATCATGTCACGAAAAAAAGGTGAGATATAAAGCGTAGTCTTAAACATCACGAACAGGGAGAACAGGGAATTTGATGGGCAAAACAACTCTCAAATAAACTACAGCTGATCTTGAACATGTGTATTCTACATAAGGACATCCAGACCGCTGATACCTACGCACGCGCGCGCGTGCACACACACACACACACACACACACACACACACACACACACACACACACACACACACACACACACACACACAAAAGAAAGAAAACAAATAGATAATATCCTATCATCATATTAAACTGCTTTCTACTAATGCTGGGTATCCGATTCAAGATGTACTATCTTAAACGATAATGTTTTACTTGACAAAAAAGCTTATCTATAAGAAAGTGGAACAGAAGTAATCTTTAATTATATGAACGTGAAATATGACTGTCATTTTCTACGTTTGCAAAGCAGACATGGAACTTTTCCGTTCATTATCCTATATTAAGGGCTTATAAGAGAAATGAAATACTCTGCACGGCTATTATCCTGCTTGGCAACATGCCAGCCATGATAGTCTATTTCATGAGTCAGTTTACTGACAAAAAAAAAAAAAAAAAAAAAAAGAGAAAAGAAATGAAATCAACAATCCCCAGAACAAATTAGAGAGAGGCCTTATACTATCAAACCTGTTCTGTATTCCTATCCAATCTCACATTAATGGCATGACATCAACCTTAAATTGAATTTATTGTAAAATCAATACCGTTTCGTTTATTTGTTTGTTTGTCTGTCCGTCCAAAATCGTAATGCTGATTTCAATAAGACCTGAACTTTTCATAACAGAAAATATCAGACCTTAATATCAACACAAAATGAACACTCACCTTCATGTCCCAAGGAGGCAAATCCAAAGAGATAGCCATGGCTGTCTTTTTCTTCGTCCTCTTCTCAAAGTAGATAAAATAAGATAAGATAAAACAAAATATTCTCAGAGCAGATTACAGTCGATGTCTTATTTTTATCCAGCCTAATCTGTAGTTTAGTTCACTCTGAGAATGAATACTTCATGCTTTTTCAATTATGTCAATAGAGTCCAAAACGAAGAAATTAACAACCCTTTGGTACCTGAATTCAACCCAGAAATAATATATTACGATATTAGTATACCACCACAATGCTGTTTGCTTCTCCTTGCAAAAAAAACCCAACCCAGTCAATATTTGAATTTGCGCAGAACGCACATGAACGGCAATTCTGAAACTGATGTTGTGTCTCTATGCTTATATATATGTTAACTGTGCTGGTTAATTATTAACCTCCCTCTCTCCATCCCCACAACACCCCCTTCCTACCTCCCGACCCAAATGCATAACAAGAAGAGTGTGGTGGTGGGTGATGGCGTGAGGGGGGAAGGGAAGGGAGAGGGTGGATTAACACCACCCGCTCTGTCGTGTGATTGGTAGTCATCTGCGCACCCACAGAGTCCAACCCACCCACCCCCAGGATGACTAGATGGTCCTCGTCGATCCCGACGGATGAACCACACACCACCACCACCCGCTCTGTCGTGTGATTGGTAGTGTACACGTGGCTGTCCCAAAGTTGCACATGTACAGGCTGACCGGTCGCTCGCTCACACACTGCGCTGGCTCACGCGAGAAGAGAAGAGGCTTATCTAACCACTGTCTGTCTGTCTGTCTGTCTGTCTCTCTCTCTCTCTGTTATGCACCGTGTGGAACGGACATGTTTTTGGCTGCTCCCATGGTTGATGATTTTAACAGTGTCAGAGGACGTTATTCTGTGTGACTTGTTGGTATTTCTATCACACGGGTGAAAAGCGTCGCTACTATCACACGGGTAAAAAGCACTATCACACGGGTGAAAAGCACTATCACACGGGTAAAAAGCACTATCACACGGGTGAAAAGGTGTCGCTATTACCCTGTGAGTGTTTTACACTAAATGGAATTGAAGTGTCATTTCCACCAACCATCACCTCAGTGAATATTACTATCACACGACGGAAAAGTCGTGGATTTATCGTGTGCCAACTGTCCCACGAGCGAATATCCCTATCTCCATCAACTATAAACTTATTCCTGGAACATTTCAACTCAGGTGAATGCAGTCTATTATCTCTGATTTCGTTTGGTCCCCTATGTTTGGCGCCTAACGTTACCCGACACAATAAGATTTCATACAGGAGATGTAGAAAAGTAGAGAATAGACTCGAACCAACAAATGAATAAGACACACCACCATCAAATAGATTGTGAGGAGAGGGAATAATTTCACAACATATAACAAGCTAACAAATTCTGAAGACTTTTTTTAATGAACCTTTTTTAATTTCATTTCAAACATCAAAAACAGAAAAACTGACACACGACCAGAAAACAACAACAACAACAACAACAAACAACATAATGGATAAACATCATCATTTCCTTACTCCGAGTATATCATTCAATGTCCATACAAATACATACAAACATAAAAATACACACACACACTGCTACAAGCACACAAATCCACAGACATGCACACAAACATATCGGCACCTGTATACACGCACCTTCATCCACTGATGTCTGCATGTAATGTACACTTTAAACGTCATAGAACACAGCACCCATACTTCATTTCATGTTCAAATAATCAATGCTGTCCTGTTGTTTTGTTTTAGTTATCCTTCTGTATTCCACTCATGCCCCTATAAATTCTATGCAGCGATATGTATGTATTAAACGAGTGATAAGTGTATATAATCAGTAATTTTCCTCCTTTCCTCAGTCGAGGAATATATATATATATGTGTGTGTGTGTGTGTGTCTGTGTGTGTGTGTTTGTGCGTGCGTGCGCACGCGCGTGTATGTAAGACAGACGGATACTAAGGAGAGACAGAGACAGAGACAGACAGACAGACAAACTGAGACAGAGAGACAGACAGACAGACTGAGACAGACAGACAGAGAGAGAGAGACAGAGACAGACAGACGGACAGAAAGGGACATAGAGACAGACAGAAAAAGTGGAGTTAAAAACAAAGATAACCCACTGAAAAAAATCTCAGAATTTAACTCTCTCCATACGAACGGCGAAAGAGACGACGTTAACAGTGTTTCACCCCAATTACCATCATCAAAATATTGCAAGCGGAAGGCTCTTATACTGAAGACGTGAATGCTGACAAAGAATACCACACCTACTGGACATCCGAGGGATCTGTGTAGAGGAGAAGAGAGGACTGGCCGTACTGAGTGAGTTAATTTGAATGATTCACAGCTTGGGTAGTGTATAAAGTGTACAGCTGAACAAGATGGGTTTCCATTTCGAACCGGTTTACTGAACCAGGATTTCAGACAGCGTGAAAGGGAGACAGTCGCAATGTATCTTCACGTAACACTGTGTACACACATTTGATTTCTTTCTTTCTTTCCTTCCTTCCTTCCCTTTTTCTTAAAGTGCTCTGCACGTGACTGTCTTCATTGGCCAAAATAAAGCTACAATAAGAAAACAAAAAAACCAACAAAAAACAACAACAACACATCCATTCATCTTTTTTTTTTTCTTTTTTTTTTATCTGTGTGCTTTTCTAATGATGGACAATTGCCGTAAAACTTTAATGTTAGACGCATAGCTACACATATCTGGGTTTATATTTGCACTTCTAGTGATGAACAATTGCCGTGAACTTTAATGCTGGACGCATGTCTACACATGTCTGGGTTTATATCTGCACTGTATGTAGTATAATCATAATCAGTATCAGTATCAGTAGCTCAAGGAGGCGTCACTACGTTCGGTCAAATCCATATACATATACGCTACACCACATCTGCCCAGCAGATGCCTGACCAGCAGCGTAACCCAACGCGTAGTCAGGCCTTGAGGAAAAAAAAAAAAGAAAAAAAAAAGAAATATAAAAGAAATAAGAAAAATAAAATAAATAAAAAGATTAAAAAAATAACAATAAAAAATAATGAATAAATAAAGTGTAAAAAAGTAAATAAATAAATAAAGTAAAAAAAAAAAAAAGTAAAATAAAAAATACGTAAATAAATAAAATAATATAAAAATGAATAAAAATAAAAATAAAATAAAATAAAATAAATAAGGTAAAAATAACAAAATTTTTTTAAAAAGGTATAATTTTTTTGTATTGTATGTCCCATTCACTCACACCTGCTCCAGGGAGTTGATCACTGTGTGTGTGAATGTTCACGTGTGCGACTGTGTGTGTGTGTGAGCGTGTGTGTGTGCGTGCGTGCGTGCGTGTGTGTGTGTGTGTATGTACGCGCGCGCGCGCGCGCGCGCGCGTGTGTGTGTGTGTGTGTGTGTGTTTTATATATCATTACCTGCAAGCATTGTTTGAGAGCGTGACTGGTCTCCAGCTGCTAAGCTCATCGCGAGCAAGTTCTTTTCCTTGATGCGAAAAAAACAGAAAAAAACAAAAGACTGATTAATAATACCTTGTCTTTGGTGCACGCGACATTTCTCCCTACCGGTGCGAACGATTGTCCACCATCCTCACCTCCACCGCCTCCTCCTCCTCCCCCTCCGCCCTGGCAGGCAACAGGACACACACCAGCTGCGCCGTGCAGCGAGACATGGCGTACAGCCGTCCGTATTGCTCGTCCGAGGCTTGCCACACCCCCTCCCCTTTGCCCTCCCCCTCCCCCTCATCCCCCTCCGCCCCGCGATCCCCTTGCAGCCACACTACCACTTTCCTCTCCAGGCCGCAGACGAAGCTGAGGTGGGCCCCCACGACCTCGTCCGCCTCCGCGCGAGCCACCCGCCCCGCGGCCGCGGAGTCCCCGTAGCGCAGGACCGCCACGGGGACCCCCGCCTGACGCAGACCCTGCACGATCCCGTTGGCTTCGTTGAGGGCGAAGTAGGAGAGCACGAAGACGTCGCTGAACTGTAATGGGGGAGGGGCCTTGGGTGTGCCGCGGGGTCTGCCGGCGACTGTCATCAAAGAGAGAAAAAAAAAAAGTGATGATGATGATGATGACGATAATGATGATGATGATGTCGACGATGATGACGATACTACTACTACTACTACTACTACTACTACTAACAATATGGAGGCTTGTATTGCACGATACCTCCATCTCAAATGCGGCTCACCATGCTTTACAATAAGATATACAAGTGACATAAAACTATGTACAAAAAACAAAATAAAACGAAATCGAATAAAATAAAAAGAAAAGAGAATAGAATAAAATAAATGAATGAATAGACAGTCTCATGTCACATTTGCAACTGATACTACTACTACTTCAACCACTACTACTACTACTTCTGCTACTACCATTACTACTGATGATTATGTACTTAAGATAATGAAAACGACTACTGCTCATAATGATATCCTCCTCTTCCTCCTCAAGGAAGCCCATCACGAAAAAGATGACGACGTCAATGACCCCGGAGAGGAGAAAGCAGCCCAAAAGGCTGATGGCACAAATTAATGCGGCCGCACTATGGGCAGGGAACAGCAGATGATAGGTCTCGTCTCTACTGAGGCCTTTGTCAGAAAGATGGGGACAGTAGTGATGACGATGATAGTGGTGGTGGTCGTAGTGGTGGTGGTGGTGATGGTGGTAAATATGATAGCGATGATATGGTGCCTGTGGTGACGAGGAGGAGGAGGGTGGTGGTGGTGGTGTTGGTGAAACTGATGATAGTGATAACCGTGATTGTGACGATGACTGTGTTGTTGCCGGTGGTGGTTGGTGGTGGTGGTACAAATAATGATGACGATGATGATGGTGTTATATACAGTGAGTGATACTGGTGATGTTGGTTATGATGATGATGAGGAGGAGGAGGAGGAGGAAGGAGGAGAAGGGCCGTGGTGGTGATGTTGGTAGTGGTGGTGGTAGTATTGTTGGTGGTGAAGAAGACGACGACGATGATTATGATGATGATCATGATGATCATGACGATAATTACAGTAATTATTATAATGAGGGTTTTGAATATTTGTCAAGTTTCGCTTCAGTCAAATAAGGTTGTATGTAAAACAACAACAACAACAACAACAAGAACAACACATAGGCCCCTCGTCATTTCTCTATGGAAAATCAGTCATAAGAAACAAAGAATAATGAAAAGAAACGCAAAATTGCAATTCTTTGAGAAATACAAATACAAAGTTATACAAAAAGAGACACCCGAAAGTGCTTTCCTGTTTCAGTATCTTAAATCCCTAGGCGTATTTTGACTGCAACCTCATTCGATTGATCAATACAGACGTTGAATTCACACACACACACACACACACACACACACACACACACACACGCACACTCGGTGGAATAGATGAAATACGATACAAAATGTAAACACAGTAAAGCAAAACTAACATAAGTTTCAACTGCGTATAAGTATATGAATAAAACGGTTTCCAGCATAGTCTGCAACTTTGTTATCTATCTTGTGGCTTTGTTTGTTGTTGTTGTTGTAGCTATTGAAAACATCAATATGTATCTGATAATGATAAGTGAATAGTAAATGCATATAACTATCGTTATTCAAGTATGAGAATGGTGTCACCGCTCTCTCGCTGTGTGTGTGTGTGTGTGTGTGTGTGTGTGTGTGTGTGTGTGTGTGTGTGTGTGTGTGTGTGTGTGTTTTCTTCTTCAGTTTAATGTCTATTCACTGTAAGTGTTTTTAGACGGAAAGGAGTAAAGTAGTGGATAAAGGAAAGGGAATGCATGTGAATATTAGTGTAAAAAAGTGTTCATGTTATGTATCAGAGGAAAAGTATATTATAAGAAAAAGTCTAAAGAGACTGTGGTGTGTATTGAATGAGGTGTCATGGGAAGGAGAATATGTATATGCATATCAACAAGTATTAACCTACAACAATGTAAATATAAATAACAGCATTAATTATAATACATCAAAGGAGGATACCAACGTGACTGGAGTTTAAAATTTCTGAAAACATTCTAAGCAATGAATAATCATTCAAAATCTTTTCAGTGGCTAATGAAATATTGGAAGAAAAGTCATCAACTACATCTATTGGAATTAACTGTCTTATTCTCGGACAATGAATGAGTAGATGGCTTACAGTTATTTGCTTACCGCATATGCATTTCATATTTTTAGAAAATTTTGTACGAAAGGCATTTAAACGAAGTCTATACATTAGACTTGTAATTTGTCTTGAATGTGCTGCTGGTGTCGAATTTAGAAAATGTTTGGGATTAGCTGCATTCCTTGTGTTTACACAACACTGGTAATATTGATTATTTGAATCTATAAGTAATTTCTTAAATCGATTTCTAGATACATTTTCTATACAACTAATGCATTCATGTAGATCTAAATGGATGTCAAGTTGTATTGCGCCTTCTAAATTACGTGCTGCTCTTCTAGCTGCTTGGTCTATCCACTCACTTTGAAGATATTCCACAGTGCGAAGGTACCCAACAGAAAGTTATTTTAATGCCCTGTTTTGTCAGTTGGTGAATAATATGTTTTATTTCCATTGTCATCTCAATTCGCTTCTTTGAATTTGGAGATTTTATAGCTTGTAATACTGACTTTGAGTCTACACATAATAAAATTTCACTTACAGTTTTCGGAATGTCTGAAATATAATTTAAGGCCATAAGTATGGCTATAAGTTCAGCTTTGAAAATGGAATATTGTCAACCAATATAGTATAATTTTTCTATTCTAAATGAAGGAATTACAAACGCCGCTCCTGAATTACCATCTTCTAGAACAGATCCGTCTGTGTATATTTTTAGATAATTTGAATATTGATATTCTATATGGGAGAGCACTTCAGGTTTTAACAAAAATGGTGACTGGTTCTTGGATAAATCTATATAATCCATGTCAAAGGTAGCTTTACACTGCTCCCATTCAGGGACTGGTGAAAAAGTAGGTACTTTTGCAATTTGCTTGTCTTTTGATTCCGTAGCACTGATGATATCTGATGCAAATGTATTAATGGATGTCATAGACTGTATCGTCTTAGCTCTTTTAGCAAAATCTTTTTGTGAACTCAAATTAGCTTCTTCTTTTGAAAATGTTTCATATGCGAAAGATTTGATAACGAATTTCGCGGCTGAAGCTTTCCTTTGTTCATCAAGAGATAAAACACCTGCTTCTTTGTAAGTCCCTAAATTTGATGTAAGAATGGGCCCACCCAGAGCGAGTTTGTAAGCCTTACAATCAATGCTTTGCAGCTTCTTTAGCAAATGCAGTGGAGCACTGAAAAATACCTCTTGGGCGTATGTCAAGCGTGAACGTACGAGGGAGGTAGCGAGAGATATCTACGCTTTGGTATATTGCCCCCAGTGTGTGTGTGTGTGTGTGTGTGTGTGTGTGTGTGTGTGTGTGTGTCTTTGTGTTGTGTTGTGTGTGTTTGTGTTGTGAGTGTGTGTGTGTGTGTGTGTGTGTGTGTGTGTGTGTGCGGGCGCGCGCGTGCGTATACATGTAGGTGTGTCCGCAAGTGTATTTTCACACAATGACATGCCAAACAGGAAAACCAAGAACTTATTTATGTTTCGCTTCTGAAATTGTTAGAGCCTAACTTTGAGGAATCGAAATTCTCACACTGTGTGGTTTTCTACTGACTGTTGTCAACATCAACGAACAATATGGTACTGTATTTTGTCGCGGTTGTCGGGGATTTTTTTTTCTTTTCTTCATTGTTTGTAGTTGTTTTTGTTTTTGGATTGTTCATGTGGTTCCGCTGCGAAAGTGTTTGAGTTCTCTTTTCAACACAGCTACACAGGAAAACAAACAAACAGAACTTCAGGAAGAAAATATACAACAACAAAACAAAACAAAAACCAAAAAAAATGCTGGTGGCGTTCTCAGTGTAGCGACGCGCTCTCCCTGGGCAAAACAGCCCAGCCCAAAGTTCACACATAAGATCTGTTGTGACAAAAAAAGAGATAAAAACAAGGAAATATACAATTCTGTCAGATGAGATGGCAACATGCTACTGGCTTAGGTACACATGAAAGCAAACGAGCAAAACTTCAGGAAGTAAAATATACAACAACAACACAAAAAAGCTGGTGGCGTTCTCAGTGTAGCGACGCGCTCTCCCTGGGCAAAACAGCCCAGCACCAAAGTTAACACATAAAATCTGTTGTGACAAAAAAAGAGATAAAAACAAGGAAATATACAATTCTGTCAGATGAGATGGCAACATGCTGCTGGCTTAGCTACACAGGAAAACTGGAAATGAATAAAAATGGTTAACAGCTGGTGGTGCCAATGCCCATTCCTCATTTTCGGACACACTGTAATTGTAAAATGGCGGCCAAGAATCGCTTTGTTGAAAATGTAGTGGAATTGTCTTTACATCGTTTGAATGTTGGAAGTGTTAAAGAACCCCTTATATATCACGATATAAAGCATCAGCCATAAACCCTTCTCTCATTTTCCCCTGTAACAGATTGTGAGTGGAATACCATCAAAGGCACGCTGACCAGTGATCATTTACCGACTGTCGTTAGAATAAAAGATGGAACGGTGTCATTTGACTATGTAAATGATAGGATTCCAAACTATAGTTATAAAAAAGCTACATGAACCGATTCGAAAACAGTCTTTCTATCGTTCTCATTTTCGTTCGCGTAGAAATTGTTGAAAACTCACACGCTAAATTCATGGAAGCAATTATGTCAGCCGCCGATGTGTCTATTCTAAACAAACATTCGGGCAATGTTTGGTGGAAAGCACAAAGCAAAGAAGCCAAAACGCTATAAAACACCAACAACAACACAACAACTAGCATTTACAGTTTATTACAAAGACCGAGATGAGTTACCCACTCCTTAGTGTTTATCAATAACTCACTCCGGAAGAAAAGTTTTGTCCCTTGATTTCCCCTGCAGACGATCCATTTGTTAGGGTGAGGAAAAAAAAATCACACACACACACACACACACACACACACACACAAAGTAACTGAATGAAACTCCCTGTACTTTCCCCACTGACCCCTCTCCTCACGTCGTGTGTACGCCCACCACCCTCCCTCTCTTCGCAGCCCTCAGAAGCTGAGTCACTGTCAGTGCCCTCTTGTTGGTAGCTTTCTTCACTGCAGATACTTTATTCAACGTCTTCATCATCCTTGTCGATGCCGAAACCTTCAGTTTGAAGCATTTCAATCACTTCAGCAGTAAAAAGCCGCTGCCGTAATCTAGTTTGCTCCAAAATTTCCACTTGTATCGCCTGCAACGCCATTTTCGATACGTATGTACATTGGCTTGTCATGTGGGGTACCAAGGTCAATAGCTTGCCAGCGAGTGTATAGTTACAGAACCTCATGAAGAAACTTTCCATTCGACCCTTGACACGTTCGCGATGCCCAGTGTAGCTGCATTTTTTTTTATGCTACCCATGAGGAAAACGTGGAAAAAGTTTTAATTGTCGAAACCGCTATAGCGTTCCATCGTCCGCAGTGATAATCCTTTGCACTCCTAGCATCATCATTCTTTAATTTCGAGTCACATACCCAACGAGGCAACCACGAGTTCAGTTGTTCTGTATTGTCTGTATATTATGTGCAGCATATCCAGGATTAAATGGCTACTATGCCAATCTTGAATAATAATTTTAAAAAGATATTGAATTTGTGTTTGCACATTGCTGCTGTGTGTGCACACGTGAAATAATTGGTACAAGGACAAGCCCGGAACTTCCTTTCTGACTCACTTGTGTAAACAAAGTGAGTCTATGTTTTAACCCGGTGTTCGGTTGTGTGTGTGTGTGTGTGTGTGTGTGTGTGTGTGTGTGTGTGTCCGTGGTAAACTTTAACATTGACATTTTCTCTGCAAATACTTTGTCAGTTGACACCAAATTAGGCATAAAAATAGGAAAAATTCAGTTCTTTCCAGTCATCTTGGTTAAAACAATATTGCACCTCTGGGATGGTCACACAAAAAATAAAAAGAAGCCACATTATACGCAAACTGCATTTAATGTTGTATTTATATATTTTTTTAATTCTCTAAACTTGTACTTTGATCTGATATTCTGACACAACAACAAGAGCAGTCATTATTATCATTTTCTGTTCAAACAGGAAATTCTTTTGCTCAGCATGGAAGTTATATTTATTTTGCAAACGTTTTGGTGCAGACAGTAAAAAAGGGAAATTAATCTGTAATTAATGCTAGGGGACTTATTTTGCTTTAAACTGTTCTTTCTCATCTTAAACATTACATTTTGAAATTATAGTCAGTACATAAAAAGCTTGTGTGTTTTACTCTCAGTGTACAGGGCTTTCACTATGTTCATTCGCCCAAGTAGCCTTTTTCGGAAAATACTAAAATCAATACGAAGAGTGGACTTTATAGATCTATTGGCTATGCCCTGAAGGTCATGGGGAAAAATCAATTGCGTACACATATTTATACACATTCAAAGCGCGTGCCCATATTGCGAATACCGCAATCGATTTATTGCCCTTTAAAAAAGTATGTTTAAATATTAAATTTTAGTCCGTTAAGGAGCTACGATAGTGTAATGGGTAAGACAATTTCTTCTCACCCGAACACGCGGGGTTCGAATCTGGTTAGGAATTTTTTTTCTTTTTTTTTTCTTATTTTTTTTATAACCTGAAGCATTATAATAACAAATACAGAACACATTTTAACGATCAGATTTTTTTTTTAAAGTGTATCACAAGTGAGTCTTGAAGGGGGTGGGGGTGGGGTGGGGGCGATGCTGTACAAATCAGAAAACCCACAAACCCACCTTGCACACCCACGTGCAGTTCCCTCCTCAACAAAGCCGCCACGTCCCGCCCGCACTGCGCGCAATGGCGAATCTCCGCGTGACCCTCATGGCCCTTACCACTGTGCCACAAGTACAGCGTGGGGCAGCCGTCGGAGGGCAGCGGGCTGGCAGGGGCCGTATAGCCGTAGACGCTGCCTCCACCACCACGGCGAAAAGAGCAGGAGAGCTCCACCTCGCGCACCACGGAAGGAGGGCTGCGAAGGGGGTGGGTGAGGGGGATCTCCACCAGGAGGGAGGGCAGGCGGTCATGGTGCATGCAGACCACCCACAGGCGGAGTAGGGGGAGTAGATCATGGAGTGGTGGTGGTGGTGGTGGTAGGGAGTTGTCGTCGTTCCCCGCCGCCGCCGAAGAAGAAGAAGAAGAAGAAGAGTGCAGAAGGAGGGAGGTGGTGGAGGTGAGGAGGGTGTGGCAGAAGGTCTGAAGGTGGCTGGATGATGAGAAGGAAAGAAAGATTGTTGAATGTGGTGGATGTTTTTGTTGTTGTTGTTGTTGCTGTTGTTGTTGTTGTTGTTGTTGTTGTTGTTGCTGTTCATGCTAAAGAAGAAGAAGAGTGCAGAAGGAGGAAGGAGGAGGTGGATGTGAGGAGGATGTTGCAGAAGGTCTGAAGGTGGCTGGATGATGAGAAGGAAAGAAAGATTGTTGAATGTGGTTGAGGTTGTTTTGTTGTTGTTGTTGCTATTGCTGCTGTTGTTGTTGTTGTTGTTTTGTTGTTGTTGTGCATGCCAAAGAAGAAGAAGGCAAAGGAAGGATGAGGAGGAGGTGAGAAGGGTGTGGCAGAAGGTCTGAAGGTGGCTGGATGATGAGAAGGAAAGTAGGATTGTTGAATGTGGTTGAGGTTGTTTTGTTGTTGTTGTTGCTGTTGCTGCTGTTGTTGTTGTTGTTTTGTTGTTGTTGTGCATGCCGAAGAAGAAGGCAGAAGGAGGAGGTGGAGGTGAGGAGGGTGTGGCAGAAGGTCTGAAGTTGGCTGGATGATGAGAAGGAAAGAAAGATTGTTGAATGTGGTGGATGTTTTTGTTGTTGTTGCTGTTGTTGTAGTTGTTTTGTTGTTGTTGTTGTGCATACCGAAGAAGAGGAAGGCAGGAGGTGGAGGTGAGGAAGGTGTGGCAGAAGGTCTGAAGGTGGCTGGATGATGAGAAGGAAAGAAAGATTGTTGAATGTGGTGGATGTTTTTGTTGTTGTTGTTGATGATGATGATGATGCTAAAGAAGAAGAAGAGTGCAGATGGAGGAAGGAGGAGGAGGAGGAGGAGGAGGTGAGGTGGGTGTGGCAGAAGGTCTTGGGGTGGCTGCATTGGTGGGATGAGAAAGAAAGAAGGAAGTGGTGAATGTGGTGGATGTTTTTTTTTTTTTTTTTTTTTTTTTCATATTTGTTTTTGTTGTTGTTGTTGTTGTTCAAGGTTCAAGTTTCTGTGTCATGTCTCTGTGTTACTGCCTCCAGGCTCTCTGTTACTTTTGCTGTCACTGTCTCTGTTTCTCTGTAACTCTGACTGCCTGTCTCTCTGTTTGTTCTGATTCTCAGTCTCTGTCTCTTTGTCTCTGTCTGTCTGTCTGTCTCTTTCACTCTGACTCAGTCTCACTCTGTCTGTCTGTCTCTTTGTCTCTGTCTATTTTGTCTGTCTGCCTGTATATCTTTTACTCTGACTCACTCTCTGTCTGTCTGTCTGTCTGTCTGCCTGTCTGTCTGCCTCTTTTACTCTGACTCACTCTCTGTCTGTCTGTCTGTCTGCCTGTCTGTCTGCCTCTTTTACTCTGACTCACTCTCTGTCTGTCTGTCTGTCTGCCTGTCTGTCTGCCTCTTTTACTCTGACTCACTCTCTGTCTGTCTGTCTGTCTGCCTGTCTGTCTGCCTCTTTTACTCTGACTCACTCTCTGTCTGTCTGTCTGTCTGCCTGTCTGTCTGCCTCTTTACTCTGACTCACTCTCTGTCTTGTCTGTCTGTCTTGCCTGTCTGTCTGCACTCTTTCTACTCTGACTCACTCTCTGTCTGTCTGTCAGTCTCTGTCTGCCTGTCTGTATGGGCTCTTTTACTCTGACTCACTCTCTGTCTGACTGATGTCTGTCTGCTGTTGTCTGCACTTTTACTCTGACTCACCCTCTGTCTGTCTGTCTGTCTGCCTGTCCTGTCTGCCTCTTTTACTCTGACTCACTCTCTGTCTGTCCTGTCTGTCTGCCTGTCTGTCTGCCTCTTTTACTCTGACTCACTCTCTGTCTGTCTGTCTCTCAATCTGACCTTCTCTCTCGGCTCTCCCTTCATTGTGTCTGTGTGCCCGTGGGCGTACATACATGTATTTCTGTTTGCAAATGAAGTGTGTGTGTGTGTGTGTGTGTACATGTGTGTGTGTACATGAATGTCCGTATGCGTGAGTGCGTGTGCATGTGTGCATGCGTGCGTGTATGTGAGTGCACGTGCATGTGTGTGTGTGTGTGTGTGCGTGCGTGTGTGTACGTACGTGTGTGTACGTACGTGTGTGTGTGTGTGTGTGTGTGTGTGTGTATGTGCATGTGTATGTGTATGTGTGTATGTGTTTGTGCGTGTGTGTTTACGTGTGTGTACGTGCGTATGTGTATGTGTTTTGGTGTAACTGACGCACGCGCCGCCACTTAATTACTACCACTTCCGACCATGCTACTCGTAGGCCACTTGTAGGCCGGCACACACCTCCATTATCATCAAGCAAATCCTATCTACGCTGAAACACTGCACAGCGTTATAAGAATAATAATAGTAATCACAGTGTACATTTATATAGCGCCCTTTTTCTCAAAGAGCTCAGGGCGCTTTACATGAAAGAAAAATATTAACAAATTACATAAATCATTCATGACCACACACACACACACACACACACACACACACACAGACTCTCCCTTTCTCACTCTTCACACAACCAAAGTGAGCTGACATGGGTGGTGTTGGAGAACAAGGAAGCTGAGAGTGCTCACAGATAGGTTTTAAAAAGATGAGTTTTTAGTGATGAGCGAAAAGTTGAAATATAATAGAATAAGATTCACGGATATGATGAGGAAAGTTGTTCCAGATTTGAGGAGCAGCAAAGAAGAAAGAACGTTCACCAAGGGTTCTTGTATTGACATGAGGAAGTTTCAAAAGGTAGTCAGTTATTTTGCTCTTTGTTACTTCACCAACGGCATACTACTGGCGGACACAGCATGGTCCAATGGTGCCACTAGCTCGACTCGGAAGCGAGTGTTGTCCACGGGTTCTAGTCTTCGAGTCAAGTAACTATAATTATATACAGCCCGGGATTTGTATTTTGTACTTGTATTACTGTTTTTATCACAACAGGGGAGAGCAGCTCGAATTTCACACAAAGAAATATGTTGTGACAAAAAGAGTAACACATAACAAAAACAAAGAAACAAAACAAAACAAAACAAAAGGAAAAAAACAAAAAAAACCCGCACACACACACACACACACACACACACACACACACACCGCTAAACACTCACCTCCCTTCACAAGCCTCATCCAGCACCACACACAAGGGCTGACCGGCGGCGAGACGCTCCCGAGAGGCCTGCAGCAAGGCCCACACCCCTCGCTCCACCTCTTGCCCTCCTTTGAGCAGGTCCAACTCCAGCAGGTGGACCCGGCCCTTGACGGCGCCCGCCCCCAGCGTCCGCTCCAGCTGGTGAGCGATGTGCAGAGACATGGCCAGGCTCTGGTGCCACGTGCTGACGATGTGCACGTGCCAGCCTTCCCGGAGCCAGTCCAGGGCCTTGAGCAGGAGCATCAGGGACTTGCCCGTGCCGGGGGGTCCCGTCAGCGCCACCAGGGGCTCATGGCTGTTCTGCAGAGCCTGCTGGAAGGGCGTCAGCATGATCTGCGTGAAGCGCCGACCCGTCTCCGACACGCCTTCCCCCTCCGTGCGGACCACATCCATGTGCAGGCGAGGCCTCAAGGCGCAGAAGACTCTGACGGATGTGGCAGGGCCGCTGAACCTGTCATGATAATAATAATAATACACCCATCCCGAAATTTCACACAGAGAAATTTGTTGTGATAAAAAGAAATGCAAATACAAAAAAACAGTTGATGTGTATTAACCCTTTCACCGCCAGTCAATTTAGAGTACATAATTCCCTTGTGGTATAAACGCAGAAAAGACAGTGGCTAAGAACAGCTGGGGATTCCCCCTGCGATGTATAGAAAATATGGCCTATCCTACCACCGAACATTAAGAGCAGTAGGTTCATGGATAACAGACCAATGATGTGGTCACCCTTCAGTGACATGGGTCCTGTACCACGCCTGTGCATAAAAATTAATGCGAGCTTGGCGGTTAAAGGGTTAATTTGTCTGTATGTGTGTGTAGCCTTGTGACTGTGTGTATAAGTTTCAGTTTCAGTAGCTCAAGGAGGCGTCACTGCGTTCGGACAAATCCATATACGCTACACCACATCTGCCAAGCAGATGCCTGACCAGCAGCGTAACCCAACGCGCTTAGGCTTAGTCAGGCCTTGAGGAAAAAAAATGCGATGTATGAATGTATGTATGTATGAACCCTGTACGGTTAATTGTTATTTATTTATTTTCTTTTTTCAACAGCTTGTTCAAGTCTTTGCCTATTGTTCTCTCCCCCCCCCCCCCCCTCCCCGATTATTCGAAATTTCTTGCTTTTCTGTTTGTTTTCATTTACCATTCTTTCGCTTTTTCTTTCTTGCTCTGTCTGCCTGCCTGTATCAGATGTCTGTCGGCTTGTCGCTTGCTGTCTCTCTCTCTCTCTCTCTCTCTGGGTATGATAGGAATGAAGCATGTGAATGATTCGCCCACCTGGCCAAGAGTTCCAGGTATGTGGAGTCTGTCATGGCTTGGTCTACCCCATCACTCGTCATACGAACACGCCACCACTGACGTAGTTGATCAATGACGTCGATGTTGACGTCGTAAGGAGTGCTGGCGTCAGAGACACGATCTGCTGTCAGGCACAAGTCGACTGGATCTCTGTTGCCATCAATGCCGAGACACTGGCAGAGGTCCTGCAAATGAATCAATGAGTGAGGGAGTGCGTGAGAGAGTAAGTGAATGAATAGATGAATAAACAACAACCAAAAAACAGCCACAGCAACTGAAGCAGCAGCAGCAACAGCAGCAGCAAGAACATCAACATCATGATCAAAAAGAAAAGAAAGAAAGAAAAAAAAAAAGGATGAAGAAGAAAACAATGACAAGAACAAATAGAACAACAATTAAAACAAGAAGAAGGAGAAAAACAAGAAACAAGAAGCAGAACAAGAAGCAGAAGGAGGAAGAGGAGGAGGAGGAAACGAACAAGAACAACAAAAAAACAACAGCAGCAACAACAACAACGATACGAAAGGAAAAGCTCAACAACAACAACAGCAACAACAACAAAATCGAGAACAATCAAGATCTCACTCGCGACACTCCAGGACTCTTCCAGAGAATCTCCCTCAGCTGAGCGGACGTGACGTTGGGAAGCACGAGGCAGGTCCGAACCCGAGGGGCCCGGGGACTCAGATCAGACACCAGGTGCTGCAGAACGTCCTCAGATTTCCGCAGCTGCTTCATCCCGCTCACCACCCTCCCCACAACGATGTTCGCCTTCTGCTGATCCGTCAGCTCTGGCGACGAGGAGAACTGAGCGCCCACGGACTTGATCTCACAGACAAGAATCCCGTAGTGCCTGTGGATGATGAGGAGATCGAAATCCCCACGGTGTTTCCCAGCATCCACCAGATCCACAGGTCTGGGCAAGGTTTTGGCGGCAGCCTGGAAACAGGGCTCGCTGAGGTAGTCCTCGTAACGGAGCTGAGAAAGGACGAACATCACGTCCCCCTGGCACCGGGACAGCTTGCGGATGCAGTGCAGAATCCTCTGCTGGGTTTGATCCTCGATAACGTCAGAGGCCAGGAGGGCGGGTGGTTGGGATTTCCGCCGGGGACCCGTGGGGCCGACGGTCGGGGGCTGGGGGATCTGCACGGTCTGCCCGCACACCTGGGCCGTGTCGGAGAGCGTCTTGCACAGGAGGACGGGCGGGATGAAGTAGGTCCGCCCCAGCCAGCTGGGGTACCAGTCCTGGATCCTCTCCCGCCAGAACGCGATGTCGGGGTGTTCGGAGGAGGAGGGGGAGGGTGGTGTTGAGGAGGGGGGTTGGGCTTGGGCTGGGGATGGCGTTGGGCATGGTGGTGGTGTGTCTTGATGGCGCCCGGATTTATCTCCTCTTCCTCCTCCTCCTCTTCCTTCCTGGAAGGGGCACGACATTAATCTATTATTTATTTATTGGTTTATTGATAGTTTGGATGAATGAATGGTATGGATACTTAGCGCCTATCCTCGGTCGGAGACCAAGCTCTAAGCGTTTTACAAACTCGGGGTCATTTGCACAACAGGCTGCCAGATCTTGATCGTGTGTATTTGATCTTCGGCGTGCATATACACGCGAAGGGGGTTCAGTCACTAGCAGGTCTGCATAATTGTATGACCTGGGAGATGGGAAAAATCTCCACCCTTTACCCACCAGGCGCCCTTGCCGAGATTCGATCCCGGGACCCTCACATTGAAAGTCTAACGTTTTAAGCTCTCAGCAGTTGCGCCCGTTTATTTATCTATATATTGATTTATTTTTTACATTTCGTTATATTCCTGTAGGCCTATTCCCACACCCCCATCGTCCACAGACCCACATTCTCATTTTCCCCAAAGCTTTATGTTACGACAGCTATATGTTCCAACATGCCCATGTTACCATCTACTTGTACACACACAAATGTCCATTTTCGCACATGTCCATATTCCCGCATCTCTGTGCTCCCACAACTCTGATTTTTCCCAATCCTTTATACGACACCACCACATTCCAAGAGGTCTATCTTCCCATTGCTCTCACATCTTCATATTCCAATTGTACGCCAATACAGCTAAGCATTTCCACATATCCACAAATGTGTATATATATATATACCCACATGCCCATATTCCCAAACGTACATGCTCCCACATCTCCAAATTTCCACAGACACACACACACACACACACACACATGTTCCCTTAAAGACAGACACGACCATTTTCCCATCCATTTTCAGATGATAATTTATCATATTTTTTTTCTGAAAAGTCAGCATCCTGTCGAAGTTTATTCCCAAGTAGCACAGATAGATTATTATCAGGTTCCTCAATTTGAATCCCGTTGATAGAAACAGCTAGGAGTACACAAGTGTGACAAAGCTGTAATGACATGTATGTACCGACTGATAAACCTTGATGACAG
>NC_134876.1:78861173-78863673 GCF_041734735.1 Babylonia areolata | reverse complement strand
GCTGTTGCTGAGACTGTTGATCATGTTGATGTTGATGTTGTTGTTGTTGCTGGGGTGGTGGTTGTTGATGTTGTTGTTGCTGGGGTGGTGGTTGTTGATGTTGTTGTTGCTGGGGTTGTTGTTGTTGTTGTTTCTGGGGTGGTTGTTGATGTTGTTGTTGCTGGGGTGGTGGTTGTTGATGTTGTTACTGGGGTGGTTGTTGATGTTGCTGTTACTGGGGTGGTTGTTGATGTTGTTGTTGCTGGAGTGGTTGTTGCTGTTGTTGTTGTTACTGGGGTGGTTGTTGATGTTGTTGTTGCTGGAGTGGTTGTTGCTTTTGTCGTTGCTGGTGTGGTTGTTGATGTTGTCGCTGCTGTTGTGGTTGTTTTTGTTGTTGCTGGGGTGGTTGTTGATGTCGTTGCTGAGGTTTTTGTTGATGCTGTTATTGCTGGGGTGGTTGTTTGTTGTTGGGGTTGTTGTTGATGCTGTTGTTGCTGAGGTTGGTGTTGATGTTGCTGTAGCTGGGGTGGTTGTTGATGTTGTTGTTGGTGGGGTACCGGGTGGTTGATGATGTTGTTAGATGATGGTGTGGTTGTTGTTGTCATCGTCGTTGTGGTTGTCAGTATTGGGGAGGCTGTTGATGTTGCTGCTGTTGCTGTGATGGTTGAGTGTTGATGTAGTGGTTGTTGTTATTGTTGTTACTGTCCGGTTGGTCCTCCCGGGGGGTCACTACCTTGTCGTGGTCGGGAGGCTTAGTGGCCAGTGATCCAGCGAGCTGTCAGCGGGGGCATCCGTGCTTCTGAGGGTTTCACTGCTGTAGTCCCAGGTCTTAATTGACAGCCTACATAGACATTGTAGCAGCTGCTCAGGCTGAATACGTCGTGGTTTTTGTACTGGTGCCCCAGATAGGGTTTCCCATGCCGAACAGGTCGTGAGTGAGGCCCAAACTAAAAGTGACCCACTATTCTCTCTTCTTCTTTTTACCGCCTCTTTTGTGTCCTCAGCTCCCCATCAAGCCTTCTTTTCCACATTCTTTTTTCTCTGCGGCCTTCTTCAGGCCCGCCGCGTTTGCCGCGCGGCGCGACCTGTGATGGAGGGGAATGAGATCCTGGGGATTGAGAGAGCATGCTGCTCTCAACACGTCCCTTTTATTTGGCTCGGACCTCTCCTGAGACAGGCGGCACACATTGGCCCGTGTGTGTCAATCGGCTACCCCTACGTGGGGCTGGGTCAAGACTGGCAGTTTAGAGGCTAACGATGATAACCCCCGCAGTGCTCACCGAGATTCGAACCCGGGACCCTCAGATTGAAAAGTGCAACGCTTTAACCACACGGCTATTGTGCCCGTAATATCCGGGTTTATTTTGTTCTTAGCCAGTTTATATCTTTTGGGCCATTTTATACACACACACACACACACACACACAAACACCGGCACACACACGCACACACACACACACACACACACGCACACACACACACACACGCATGCACGCACTCACGCACGCACACACATACACAAACACCGGCACACACACACACACACACACACACACACACACTCACAATCCAGGAAGGATTGATGGTTCTAATTCACAGACAATTTTGGAC
Organism: Babylonia areolata; assembly: GCF_041734735.1. Lineage (NCBI taxonomy): Eukaryota > Metazoa > Mollusca > Gastropoda > Neogastropoda > Buccinidae > Babylonia > Babylonia areolata. The sequence goes on along the minus strand of NC_134876.1, from coordinate 78,862,083 downwards.
AAAAGTAAAATACCCTCTGATCTAAGCAGTAACTGAATGTTCGTTAGACGGAATGCGCTTATTCTCAGTGAAGAAAATGCAGAATCATCCTGAAAAATTCTGATTTCAAACAACAGATATGAGGATCTCGTACTTGCAAAAAACGCGCGCGCGTATGTGTGTGTGTGTGTGTGTGTGTGTGTGTGTGTGTGTGTGTGTTTCAGTTGCCTGTTTTGTCTTCTTTTTTTTTTTTTTTCCTTTCTTTCTTTCTCTTTTGCGTCGAATTCAGTCATTTCGTTGAAAGTCGGTCATGGAAATTAAGGTACGCAACTGCACAAGTGCGGAACAACTTTACAGCATGTATTTATCTCCCTTTCTCTCTCTGTGTGTGTGTGTGTGTGTGTGTGTGTGTGTGTGTGTGTGTGTGTGTGTGTGTGTGTGTGTGTGTGTGTGTGTGTGTGTGTGTGTGTGTTACAAACTAAACTGGCACAGAGAAATAGAGAGCATTGATAGGTATAAATGGTTCTATTCATTTAAATCAATATTTCCAACAGAGAAGTATATTAAGATTATAACAAACAAATGGCATAAAATCTCCTTTGCGAAGCTCAGATTGAGAGCACTTGGACTGAATGCCAACAGAAGATGGTTCGATTCAGACGTAGCAACATCTCCGTGCTCAGTATCAGTATCAGTAGCTCAAGGAGGCGTCACTGGGCTCGGTCAAATCCACATACGCTACACCACATCTGCCAAGCAGATGCCTGACCAGCAGCGTAACCCAACGCGCTTAGTCAGGCCTCGAGAAAAAAGTATAAAATAAAATAAATAAATAAGTAATTGAATAAAATAAATGAATAAAAATAATAGATAAATGCATAAAAATACTACTACTACTACGACGACTACTACTACGACTACTACTACTATT
>NC_134876.1:78848673-78856173 GCF_041734735.1 Babylonia areolata | reverse complement strand
CACTACGTCACCACATCTACTTGAAAACGCAAAAACTACACACAGACACACACACACACACACACACACACACACACACACACATCTCTCCCTCCCTCTCTCTCTCTCTCTCTCTCTCTCTCTCTATATATATATATATATATATATATATATATATATAGAGAGAGAGAGAGAGAGAGAGAGAGAGAGAGAGAGAGATTAACACATTATCAAAGTGATATGAAATGGATAAAAAAAAACCCAGCTAAATGAAACAAATAAACTTAAAATAAAGAACACATGGAATACTTTCTTTAAACGTACACACGTATGCACGTACCTATGGACAAAACCAACCCCCACACCCCCACCACCCCACCCCCACACACACCCAAAACAACAACAACAACAAAACAAACAAACAAACAAAAAAAAAAAACAAACACACACACACACACACACACACACACACACACACACACACACACACACACACACACACACACACACACACACACAGCCCATGTAGTTTCCTCTCTACGTGTCTGTTTCAGGTTCGTGAATTACTACACTACCAGAGCTGAAGAGACCACCATCAACTGACTTGTGCAGAAAGACCTGAAGAGAGAGTGCACTGCCTAATTATTGTGATTATCATGGCTTCTGATCGCCATGACACAAGGCCGGGCCGGTGCCAAGTCAACAGAAGCCTACTCCCTGTGAAAGGATTCTTCCTGGTGTTTTTTGCAGGTGTGTTGGATAAATATTATCATCATTATCCTAGTATGTGTGTGGGTAAAGGTCACGTGTTCCTCATGTGTCAACACACACACACACACACACACACACACACACACACACACACACACACACACACACACACTGAGACAGACAGACAGACATACAGACATACAGAGTGATGGAGAGAGATAGTGAGAGAGAGAGAGAGAGACAGAGACAGAGTGACGGACAGAGAGAGAAAGAGAGAGAGAGAGAAAGAGACCGACGGACCGACCGACCGACAGACAGACAGACAGACAGACAGACAGACAAACAGGCTCAGAGATAAACACTCGTTATAACAAATCCGCACATGTACAGTCACTAACCTTTACCTCATCTTGACCTACTTTATCTTATCTTGATCCAATTTAATCCACATGACTATGAATGCAACACAAATGAAAGAAAAATATAACAGAAAGAAATGATTCAACACACACACACACACACACACACACGTACACACACACACACACACACACACACACACACGCGCGCGTGTCTGTGTAGGTGCACACATCTTTATACACGCACGCACTCGCACGCACGCGCCCGTGCGCGCGCGCGCGCGCGCGCACGTACACACACACACACACACACCCTCTCTCTCACCTCTCTCTCTTTCTTTCTCTCTCTTTTTTTCTCTCTTTTTCTTTCTTTAACGCGCAGAGAGAGAGGGAGAGAGGGGGAGACACACACACACACACACACACACACACACAGAGAGAGAGAGAGAGAGAGAGAGAGAGAGAGAGAGAGAGAGAGAGAGAGAGAATAGCGCAGTGCAGAATAATACTGCTGATTACAGCACAGTACAACCGACTGACACATAGCAGCGCAATATATCGCAGCATGGAACAAAACACAGAACAGCGTCATGCAGTGCAAACTACTACAAAGCACAACACAACAGCACAACAGCACAGCACAGTACAGCACAGCACAGCACAGAACAGTACAGTACAGCACAGCACAGCACAGCACAGCACAGCACAGTACAGCACAGCACAGCACAGTACAGTACAGCACAGTACAGTACAGCACAGCACAGTACAGTACAGTACGGCACAGCACAGCACAGTACAGTACAGTACAGTACAGCACAGCACAGCACAGTACAGTACAGTACAACACAGTACAGCGCAGTACAGCACAGCACAGCACAGCACAGCACAACACAACACAGTACATTACAGTACAGCACAGCGCAGTACAGCACATAACAAAAGTACAGCACAACACAGTATAGTACAGCACAACACTGCCCAACAAAACAACTAACCACAGTGCAATGCAGAACAGCACAGCACAGCACAGCACAACAGCACAACGCAGCGCAATACAACACAACACAGCACTACACAGCGCCTCACATCACAGCACAGCACAGCATATCACAGCACAACAAGTACAGCAACACAGCAAAGCGCAGCGCACACAGCACAATACAGCACAGCACACACGGCACAGTACAGCACAGCGCAACACCACACACACACACACACACACACACACACACACACACACAGACACACACACAGAGCATGCACAGCACAACAACACAATTACAGTTTCAATTTCAAGGAGGGTGTCCGATGTCAAAGCATGAGGACTGATCCATATACGCTACACCACGTCTGCTGAAAAACAATTCGAGCGCTGTACAGCACAGCACAGCTCAGCACAGCACAGCACAGCACAGCACAGCTCAGCTCAGCTCAGCGCAGCACAGCACAGCACAGTGCAGCACAGCACAGCACAGCTCAGCACAGCACAGCACAGCACAGCGCAGCACAGCACAGTGCAGCGCAGCACAGCACAGCACAGCACAGCACAGCACAGCACAGCACAGTGCAGCGCAGCACAGCACAGCTCAGCACAGCACAGCACAGCACAGCGCAGCGCAGCACAGCACAGCTCAGCACAGCACAGCACAGCACAGCGCAGCGCAGCACAGCACGGCACACACACCGACCCACACTGACATGGGGAAAAGGAAATTTGTTTAATGTCCCGTCACACATATCGGTAATTGAAGACATCATTTTATTTTGTTGGAGTACACAAATCAGACACATTCCTTCACCGACAATCTTTTTGTTTTGTCTCCTGCGTCCCTCCTGCCTCCCTTCCCTCCCCCCCCCCCCAATCAAACCTCCCAACCCCATACCTCCTCCCCGCCCCAACCCTCCACCCACCCACCCACCCCAGCCACGGGGTGCCTGCTGCCCTTCATCGCCGTCTACATGAAGCACCTGGGCCTCAGCTCCAGCGAGACGGGCATCATTTACGGCGTCACGCCCTTCCTCAGCTTCCTCGTCCGGCCGATCGCAGGGGCCGTGGCTGACCGCTGGCTGAAGCACAAGCTGGTGCTGATCGCCTGCACCTTGCTGACGGCGGTGCTCCATTTCCTCATCATGTTCGTGCCGGCTAGGACTGTTTCGTCCTTACCCACTGTGCACGTGAAACCCGTCATGTTGCACTGTCGCCCCGAGGGGTCGGTGTTGATGTCTTGCCTTCGTTCAAGGCTTGATGGAACAGTGGACACTGTTTTCGAATCTGAATCCAGGAATGTCGATGATGATGATGATCCTGGTTGTTCTATTCCGCTGGACAAGTTTGCCGAAAGCTTTTCCCGTTCTGTAAACGGTGAAATGGGTCATAACAGCAACGTTACAAAAACCTTGGGTTCTATGAAGAACAACAACAACACTTCCTCGAAAGAAGCGCAAAGTGGAATATGTTCGTTAACTTGTCGTCTCGTGAACAACAACAGCAACAACAACAACAACAACAACAACAGTCCAACCAACAACACCCGTACCTCTGTTCAGCAAAACTCCGCTAAGTTCTGCTTCACGAACCACAGAGGAGAAAACCACACAACGCGTTGCCAACAAGTCCAGAGCAACAACCAATCCCTAACTTTCGAAATCACGAGTCTACACAACAACATCCAGTCTCCAACTTTCAACATCACGAGTTTACAACGTCCTTTCAGCACTATGGAGCCAACAGCGGAAGAAGCGTCTTCCTCCGATGTCGACGTGCAAGATTGTAACCGGACTTACCCCGTTTCCGATATCATTCACCCACAGGGACAAAGGTATACAACGTTGGCCTGTCCAGAGTCTAGCGGCTCCACCATGATGATGTGTTCCATGAGGTGCAGCGGTGTCGTGTCTGTTGTCAACGTGTGTGACAACAGCAGAGCGGGTGCGGTGGGGACGGGGGATGGTGTTCATCTGGACGCGACCTTTGGGTTGCTGATGGGGGTCTTCTTCCTCGCCTCCGCGACCTTTTCTCCTGTGTTTTCCCTGATCGATGCCGTCGCCTTTGACCAGCTGGGAGAGCAACGACATAAGTGAGTGAGAGATCTTCAGTTTAACGTCTGTTAATTCGCTACAAGAAGTGTTATTAGACGGCATGAGTCAAGTTTGAGCGTGTACTTTGTTGTTGTTGTTATTGTCAGTGTGAACGTGTGTTTTGTTTTTTGTAAGTAAGTAATGTAAGTAAACTTTTCTGACTCCACCAAAGAAGTGATATTTCTGCCCTGAATCAGTATGAATATGGGAGAGGAGACAGGGAAATTTCTCAAGCCTTGAGACAATCACTGTGGTTTAAATCAGACTGTCTGCCTGTCTGTCTATCTATCTATCTATTTATCTATCTATCTGTCTGTCTGTCTATCCATTTGTCTGCTTGTCTGTCCATCTGTTTGTCTATATTGAGCAAGATAAAAACTGAGGATAAAGCTCATGTCAACAATTATTATGTTCTTCAATTAATTTGGTTTTAAAACCCAAGGCAGTTTATGAACTGATATCTCATCCAATAACTGAATCACAAGCGCCATCGTCGTCGTCGTCGTCATCATCATCATCATCATCATCATTATCATCATCGGTGATGTCCGTCCTTTCATCACCACTCCCACCTCCACCCCCATCCCCCCCTCCCCAACCCCCACACTGTTCTAACAACACAGGTACGGCCAGCAGAGGATGTGGGGCACCTTAGGTCATGCCGTGTTGGCCATAACCACCACGTTCACCATGAACCCCTCCTCTTCCTCCTCCTCCACCGTCAACTATGACATCATGTTCTACCTCTTCACGGGGCTGTGCCTCGTCTCGGCGCTGATCGCCCTTCCCTTGAGGATCTCCTCCCACGTCAGGTGCCCCAGGCTCCTCGCCAGCGCCTGCCGCCTGCTGGCTCTGCCTCAGGTGGCGGCCTTCCTCGGGGTGGTCCTGTACTTTGGCATGGTCAGCGGCGCCATCGAGGGCTTCCTCTTCTGGTTCCTGGCCGACCTGGGCGCGAGGCCCTTGCTGTTCGGCTTGTGTCTGGTGGCCACTTCCGCTTTTGAGGTTCGTGAGCGTGACGTGAGAGAGGTTTTTGGTGGCTGTTTTTGTGTGGTGTGTGTGTGTGTGTGTGTGTGTGTGTGTGTGTGGGGGGGGGGTGATGGGATTTGGTTTGGGATGGTTTCTGTGGGAGGACACATGAGTGGGATGTAGGAGAGCGTGGGATTTAGAAAGGTGAGGAGGGATAAGGGGAGAGAGAGAGAGAGACGGATAGACAGACAGACAGACAGACTGGGAAAGTTACAAAGACAGACACACACACACACACACACACACACACACACACACACACACACACACACACACACACACAGAGTGACGGCCCAGAGGAAACGCGTCCGCCTAGGAAGCGAGAGAATCTGAGCGCGCTGGTTCGAATCACGGCTCAGCCGCCGATATTTTCTCCACCTCCACTAGACCGTGAGTGGTGGTCTGGACGCTAGTCTTTCGGATGAGACGATAAACCGAAGTCCCGTGTGCAGCATGCACTTAGCGCACGTAAAAGAACCCACGGCAACAAAAGGGTTGTTCCTGGCAAAATTCTGTAGAAAAATCCACTGCGATAGGAAAAAAACAAAAAAAAACTGCACGCAGGAAAAAATATAAAAAAAATGGGTGGCGCTGTAGTGTAGCCCGAATTTCACACAGAGAAATCTGTTGTGATAAAAAGAAATACAAATACAAATACAAAGAAGAAAAGAACAATGATACGTAATCTTTACGTTGGTAGGGAATTCCAGACTGAAGGAGCTGTATTTGAAAAATGAAATGAAATGATATTGCGCGCGCGCGCGTGTGTGTGTGTGTTCCTGTGTGCTTTGTGTATGACTGAAGAGTCAATTTAATGCGCTTTTTGAGGTTTGAAAATGCTATGTAAATGTTTTGTTGTTGTTGTTGTCGTCGTCATTATCATCAACCCCCTCATCACCATCATCATCATCATCATCCCCTCCTCCTCCTCCACATCACCATCATCATCATCATCATCATCATATTCACCACCACCACCACCACCATCATTATCATCATCTGCACCACCACCATCACCACCACAACCTCCGCCACCACCATCATCATCATCAACAACATCATCGCCACCATCATCATCATCATCAACAACATCATCGCCACCATCATCATCATCATTCTTTCACAACAGATCTTGAGAAAGGTGGCAGAATGGTTAAGACGCCCGTCTGCCAGTACAGATATTTTATGAGGGTCTGGGTTCGAATCCCGCTTTCGCCATTTCTCCCAAGTGTGACTGGAAAATCAAACTGAGCGTCTAGTCATTCGGATGAGACGATGGATGAACTGAGGGCACTCTTGGGCGCACTGAAAAAGATACCCATGGCAACGAGCGTGTTATTCTCTGGCAAAAACGTCTGCAGAAAAAAAAAATCCTCTCTGATATGCAGGTCCACACACACACACACACACACACACACACACACACACACATACACATACACACACACACACACACACACACACACACACACACATATATATATATATATATATATATATATATATATATATATATATGTGTGTGTGTGTGTGTAATAAAAAAAAAAAAAAATATATATATATAATTATATATATAATCATAATCATGCATGCACTCGAGGCCCCGACTAAGCGAGCATTGGGTTATACCGCTGGTCAGGAGGGCGGTGTAGCATGGTGAAGCATATTATGATTATCATGGGTTTGTCCGAAATGCATAACGCCTCCTTGAGAAAACCGGAACTGAAACTGAAACTGAAACTGACAAGACAAGACACAGGACAAGACAAGACAAGACACAAGGCAAGACACAAAACACAGGACACAAGACACGACAAGACAAGACACAAGACAAGACAAGACAAGACACAAGACAAGACAAGACAAGACACAAGACTCAAGACACAAGAGAAGACAAGACACAAGACAAGACTCAAGACACAAGACAAGACAAGACAGGACACAAGACACGAGACAAGACAAGACAGGACACAAGACACGAGACAAGACAAGACAAGACACAAGACAAGACACAAGACTCAAGACACGAGACAAGACAAGACACAAGACAAGACACAAGACTCAAGACACGAGACAAGACAAGACACAAGACAAGACAAGACACAAGACACAGGACACGACACAAGACAAGACACAAGACAAGACACAAGACACGAGACAAGACAAGACAAGACACAAGACAAGACACAAGACAAGAAAAGACACAAGACAAGACAAGACACAAGACAAGACAAGACACAAGACAAGAAACAAGACAAGACAAGACACAAGACAAGAAACAAGACACAAAACAAGATACAAAACACAAGACAAGGCACAAGACACAAGACAAGATACAAGACAAGAC
>NC_134876.1:78823673-78841173 GCF_041734735.1 Babylonia areolata | reverse complement strand
TTTATCCCGTTGCATCTAAAAGCGTATTTTGTAATTGCTGTTTAACGACATGAAAGATTATTAACATTTTCATTGCAATCATTTTCAATAAATGGTAACCAAGCCTTAAATGATGGTTTTGATGCTTTACTTTGAGTGCCACAGAGCTGACTGTTTTGTTTAGTGTGTGTGTGTGTGTGTGTGTGTGTGTGTGTGTGTGTGTGTGTTTTATCTTCAGTTTAATGTCTATTCACTATAAGTGAATAAAGGAAAGGGAATGCATGTGAATATTAGTGTAAAAAAAGTATTCATGTTATGTATCAGAGGAAAAGTATATTATAAGAAAAAGGTCTAAAGAGATTGTGGTGTGTATTGAATGACGTGTCAAGGGAAGGAGAATATGTATATGCATATCAACAAGTATTAACCTACAACAATGTAAATATAAATAACAACATTAATTATAACACATCAAAGGAGGATACCAACTGGACTGGAGTTTAAAATTTCCGAAAACATTCTAAGTGTGTGTGTGTGTGTGTGTGTGTGTGTGTGTGTGTGTGTGTGTGTGTGTGTGTTGGGAACCATCCCAACAACGACTGTCCTAAAACCCTCTTGGCCAAGACAGTGGGGATGTAACTTGGGCAAAACACTCTCCACTATAAATCAGAAGCAAAGATGGTCCGCACAGGAGTTACCTCCGCTGCTGTTCTGATGGTCATAGTCGGACACGACTGACTATTATACAATGTTTAAAAAAAAAAGTGTGTTTGTGTGTGTGTGTGTGTGTGTGTGTGTGTGTGTGTGTGTGTGTGCGTGCGTGGAAGGTGGTAAATGTGATGAGTGAGTGAGTGACAGACAGGCAGACAGACAGACAGACAGACAGACAGAGAGAGACCCTCCTCGTGATGGTGGTGTTTCTCACGAGAACACGAACTTTTTCAAGCAGAAATCTTTACTATTTCTACTTCTAATCTTCACCATTTCAGTCGTTGTAATCCTCACACCAGAATGCTCAGACTAAAAACTGGAGACCAAAAAGATAATGAAATTGATATACTTTTTGCAAACAGTTGCATGTGCGCCGAAAATATAGCTTCAGTGTCTATGCGCAGTGATGGCCTAGAGGTAACGCGTCCGCCTAGGAAGCGAGAGAATCTGAGCGCGCTGGTTCGAATCACGGATCAGCCGCCGATATTTTCTCCACCTCCACTAGACCTTGAGAGGTGGTCTGGACGCTAGTCATTCGGATGAGACGATAAACCGAGGTCCTGTGTGCAGCATGCACTTAGGCGCACGTAAAAGAACCCACGGCAACAAAAGGGTTGTTCCTTGACAAAACTGTAGAAAAACCCACTTCGATAGGAAAACAAATAAAACTGCACGCCGGAAAAAAAAGGGGGTGGGGGGTAGTGACGCGACGCGCTCTCCCTGGGGAGAGCAGCCCGAATTTAACACAGAGAAATCTGTTGTGACAAAAAGAGAAATACAATACAATACAATACAATACAATACAACAAAAGGGTTGTCCCTGGCAACATTTTGTAGAAAAATCTACTTCAATAGGAAAACAAAAAACTGCCGACAGAAAAAAAAAAAAAACATAATAGGGTAGCGCTCTCAGTGTAGCGACGCGCTATCCCTGGGGAGAACAGAGAAATCTGACGTGAAAAAAAAAAGTAATGCAATACAGTACAATACAATACAATACAATACAATACAATACTTGTCTGATCTTTTTCATCCTTTTTCTTCCATCCCTTTTCATCGCGTTCCTCTGTGGACTCGTGTAGTCTTTTGTAGGCCTGTCCTATACCGTAAAAAACAAGAACAAAAAACCAAACAATTGTATTGTATTGCATTGTGTTGTATTACTCATTTTTGTCACGACAGATTTCTCTGTGTGAAATTTGGGCTGCTCTCCCCCCGAGGGAGGGTGCGTCGCTACACTGAGAGCGCCACCCTCCCTCCCCCGTGCGTGTATGTGTGTGTGTGTGTGTGTGTGTGTGTGTGCTTAGTCTTTGATACAGTTCATTGTTTTCCTATAATCATGTCAATTATATTTGGGGCCCTTGTGCGAAAAGGGGTAGAGCGCATTATGCATACCTATTATGTATTGCTATTAATCAAAGTCAATAAACACACATTGTATACATTAAGTTACCAGTGACAACCTTGCATTGCCTTCCACGGCTGATCATTTTTACTGGTCATCGTTTCGCAACACCAGAGGAAAAAAAAAAAAAAAAAAAAAAAAAAAGGGACAAAAATGGCAGGGGAGATAAGTGATCTACTTGGCTAGACCAATAAGAATGTAAGAATTACTTCCCTTAAGGGGTTGTAGCAGTGGTAGTCTTCAGTTTAACGTCTTCCGCTTTAAGTGATATTAGACGGAAAAATAGGGTTTTTTTTTTGTTTTTTTTTTGTTTGTTTTTTTTTTGGGGGGGGGGGGGGTTGGGAGGGGGGGGGGGGGGAGGGGGGGAGACGGCGGGGCGTGGTGGTGGGAACGGTATTTGGCAGAGGGTAAAGAATGGTGTGTGTGTATGTGTGTGTGTGCGCGTGTGTGCGCATGTGTGTGTGTGTGTGTAGTGGGGAAAGATACAGAGCATTGGGCAAAAAATAAAACATTAAAAGGGGAGACATAGGCACAATATAGAAGGAAACGCTAACATCAAACAACTGTAACAACTATAACAAATGTCCAATAGGACTATGCAACAAACCTTCTGGAGTAGCAGATAACATCTTGAAATTGACAAAAATACATTCAAAAGAATTTTCCGAGAAGTTTGGTAAAAACGATTTCAGACTCTGACATTCAAAGAGTATGTGTTTGCTAGAAATAGATTCTCCACATATGCATTTAACATCTCTGCTGAACTTTGTTTTAAAAGCGTTCAGCTTTATCCTGTTTGATGATGCCTGAATTTGCCTTAATCTGAATAAATTACTGAATGTATTTGGTTGATTGATAGATTCCCGTTGTTGAATATTATTTATACTTTTATTTTAAACTTTGCCATTTTGCTGGTATACTCCCCTGACTTTGCTCCATGATGCTTTTTTCTAGTAAGCGGTACCCCTCTTGTACAGACAAAGGCACATAAAGGTCTGTGGTTCCCTGTTGGTGTTTTGCACCTTTTCTTGCAGCCCTGTCAGCCCATTCATTATATAGGAGACCAAGGTGAGAAGGAACCCAACAAAAAGTTATATGTCTTCCTCTCAAATTCTAAAGATGTACAATGTGATTTATTTATATTATTATTTTGGGGTTGTGTGTGTGTGTGTGTGTGTGTGTGTGTGTGTGTGTGTGTGTGTGTGTGTGTGTGTGATAGAGAGAGAGAGAGACAGAGACAGAGAGACAGACAGAGAGAAAGAGAGACAGAGACAGAGAGACACAGAGAGAGAAAGAGACAGACAGACAGAGACAGAGACAAGACAAAGACAGACAGACAGACAGAGACAGAGACAAGACAAGACAAGGGAAGACAAGACAAGACACAATAATTATTTATTTCGAGGGTAATAGATGAGCACTGGTGTGCTTTTTTACATTAAGTCCCCGCCCTGAATAGGGTCTACACTACATAATACTAAATTAGATTAAAGCATGGTGTCTTTTGAAATACATAAGAGGGGAAATGTCAAACAATTAAACACACACACACACACACACACACACACACACACACACACACACACACACACACACACACACACACACACACACACACACACACACACACAAGCACACACATGCACAAGCACAAGCATGGTGTTAGTGAAATACACAGGAAAAAATGAAAAAAAAGTGAATGAAACAAACACACACAACACACACCGCACCACAGACCGGAATGGGGGATGGAGGGTGAGGGAGGTTTTCAGTCAACAGTACACAAGTGACAAACGGTATCAACAGAATGAGCAATTCACATAACACATTATGACATAAGGTGGGAAATGTAATGTGTGTAAGACAGACAGACAGACAGACAGAGAGAGAGAGAGAGAGAGAGAGAGAGAGAGAGAGAGAGAGAGAGAGAGAGAGAACACTGAATTCTGAACACTGAAATGTTTAATGTCATTAGCTGAAAAGCTCTGGTGACATTGTAGGTACTAATCAGAACAAAATGGTGCAAAATATATAAAAAATAGAACAGAAAGAAAAAACCAAAGAATTGAAACAACATAAACTAGTAACAGATTTGCGACACTTTGTAATTAGCTTAATGTACATGTGACAGGGGGGTAATGTGCCTTTTTTCAGTCGTTCGTCTCCAAGGTTTGAACAGCACACAGAAAACAAAGTACAGATAAATCATATAATAAATATTCACGCATGTAACATCGACACATCATATCAATACAAACACATACTAAAGTACATATAAATCCTGTCGAGATTGACCATTCAAATGTAGCCATGTAGCCCTTCCTTTTTATCCATGTTTTTTTTTCTCATAGAACCCATACTAATTTTCAATTGATTAATGAGTATTTGGACCGATGATGGACGTATATTTATTGCCTCGGATACATATTTTGCAAGTGAAAGTATCATATCTTCATTTTCTGTCATCAGTATGCCGAACCAATCTTTTCTCTGCGCTGGAGCTGTATTGAAAAGGGTACAGTTTATTCGCAATTCATCGTATCTTTTGTAGTTGAATATAAAATGATTTTCATCTTCTGGGTTTTCGCCACACATTGGGCAAGGAGATGTTGTTTCGTCTGAATCGAACCATCTTCTGTTGGCATTCAGTCCAAGTGCTTTCAATCTGAGCTTCGCAAAGCAGATTTTATGCCATTTATATTTTATAATCTTAATATGCTTCTCCGTTTGAAATTGTGATTTAAATGAATAAAAACCATTTATACCTATCTTTGCTCTGTAATTCTCCGTGCCAGTTTTGTTTGTAACATGTTGTAAGTCTCTCTTTAAATTCTGATACAAAGCTGCTCTCGTGCCCTAATCCTTGGCTCATCCAAACAAGACCGAATCCATGTTCCGTTAGTGTTTTCTTGATGTGGAATACCCAGATCTGTTTGCCCTTCTCTTGCATCAGCAGCATCTCGTATGCTTGTCTACACAATCGTGATGTTGACAGTCTTGTTAGTTTGAGCCAATATTTTATGCATTTTATAATTGATCTAATATGCAATGGGTACCTGCCGGTTTCGCCATACATTATAGTGTTTGATGAGTGTAATGGGACACCAAGAAAGCGCTTCATTTATCTCTAGTCCAACACTCACACACACACACACACACACACACACACACACACACACACACACACATGAGTGCGTGCACGCACGCACATGCATAAGCACACACACACGCACGCGCACACACACGAGCACGCACACACACAGAGTTTTGATTTTTCTTTCTTTGATGTGTGTGTATTTGATTGGGGAGGGATGCAGTGTGATTTGAAATGTAGAACAGACCTCCGGGCCGCTCCTCCCTACAGGAAGTGGTTTATTTGCTGTTTTTGAAATGTGTGATAAAAGTAATATGGTGGTGGTGGTTTTGTTGTTGTTGTTGTAGTTGTAGTTTTGTATCTTTTAGTTTTTTCCCCCAGATATTTGTTTCTGGGTAAATATTATTTTAAAGCGACATCTTTAAATCAACATACACCATTCTGATTTCTTTCCAATTTAGATTGTTGACATTGGGTGTTGTTTTGACCCACTTGTTTTCTGAGTGTAAAGATTATTGCTTCACTCCTCGTCTGAGATATGTGATTGGCCGGCTGGTATTTTTACTGTCTAGTCCAGCGTGCCAGAGTTATGAATGTTTTTGTCTGTGAAGTTGTACCTGCGTTACAGTTATTTTCATTATCATTATGAGTGGTCAGATTTAAGGACATGTCAACAGATAGAAATGTATGAAAATGTACACCCGCGCCTGCCATGTGCAACACGGGTAAACAGAGAACACGTGATTTTTGTTGTTGTTGTTGTTGTTGTTGTTGTTGTTTTTTGTTGTTGTTTTTTCACAGCTAAATGGGTTTGTGAACAGATCAATCCTTCTTTTCTTTTTTTTTTCTGTTTTGGTTTTGGTTTTTTGTTCTTTTCTGCAACACACACACACACACACACACACACACACCTACACACCTACACACACACACACACACACACACGCACGCACGCACTCACTCACTCACCCACCCATGCACACACAGCCATATATGCTTCTCCCGCGCGCGCGCGCGCGCGCACACACACACACACACACACACACACACACACACACACTGCACACACACAAATTAATATTTGCATCCAACCCTTCAGGAACGCGCGCATTTTAATAACACGTAGCAAGTGCAGTCATAGCAATACTAAAATATGTGCTTCTCCATTGCTTCACTTGGTAAACTATTCGATGTCAATAATGCCAAGATTCAAACTTAAGGGGGAAGTGGGGTGTCTTGGTGTTTTGATTTTTCTTTCTTTGATGTGTGTATTCTTTGATTGGGGAGGGATGCAGTATGATTTGAAATGCAGAACAGACCTCCAGGCCGCTCATCCCTACAGGAAGTGGTTTCATTTGCTGTTTCTGAAATGTGTGATAAAAGTAATATGGGGGTGGTGGTTTTGTTGTTGTGGCTGTTTTTTCCTTATTTCCCCCAGATATTTGTAAAACGCACACACTCACTCACCCAAGCACATCCACCCACACACAATTCTTCACTTGTTCGCACACGTGTGCGCGCGCGCACACACACACACACACACACATACACACACGCACGCATCCATTTGTGTGTGTGTGTGTGTGTGTTTTTTTTTTTTTTTTTTTTTTTTTTTTGTGTGTTTTTTTTTGTTGTTGTTTTTTCCAAAGACAGGTTGAGGTGTTTAGATGATGAAAAAAAAAGGTAAGGGGAAAAGGATTTTTTTTTTTTTTTTTTTTAATTGTGCATGAAGTTCCCCCCCCCTCCCCGCACCTCGCCCCCCCCCCCCTCCCCCGTGAGTTTTCCCTGAAGGTCAAGGTCAGAGGCATGTCAGGATGAACAGTGAACATGGTTTGTGCCCAGCTGGATGGATAAAGGACAGTTTGATGGAACCTGTTTCGGTTCCCTGCACGCCCACACCTACACACACACACATCTCCCTTCCTCATCCCTACCCAACCCCGATCCCCCACACACATACATACAAGCAAACCTCTTTTATTTTTATTTTTTAAATTTTATTTATTTATCTATTTATTTATATATGTACCTTTTTTGTGGTTAGCTCCTGTCCATGCTTTAAAAGAATATTGTTCAAAAAATTATGGATTGCACTTTTTGCTCGAGAGCGAAAGTCCAGATTATCAGCCTTTTTGATTGTTTTTCTTTTTTTTCTTTCAGTACTCAGTGTTAGTGCCGTATTGTTTTGTTTTTGTTTTATATGTATGTGTATTTTCTGTGGAACATTATATACGTGTAATAACCATTCTGTTCTTTGTTTATTTTTATGTTTGACTTTGAACCATTCTTTTCTTTTTTTATTTTTATGTTCGATTTTGATAAAAACAGACAGGGTTTATCAGATCATGTACAGAGGGGTAGATATGAAATCTTTAGACTATAATTAATGTCTAGTCTTTCAATAATTTCAGCTAATGTTCAGGGCCTAGGTGACTTTCAAAAAAGACGTGATGTCTTTCAGTTTCTTAGACAAAAAAATACGTCAATATATTTCCTGCAAGATACCCACTTTGTAAGTAAACAAGAGAGACAGATAAGAGCTGAATGGGGATATGAATGCTTTTTTGCATCATATACATCACAATCAAGAGGCGTAGCAATTCTGTTTAATAATAATTTTGATTTCAAAGTAAAAAATATAATTAAGGATGTTCATGGGAACTATCTGATCATATCAATTCAAACTATGGAAAGAAATATCGCACTGGTAAATATTTATGGTCCGAATAGGGATAATCCTCAGTTTTATGTAGAATTAAGTAATAAGATTAAAGAACTGGAATCCGAAATAATAGTAATTGGAGGGGACTGGAATCTAGTTTTGAATCCACCATTAGATTACAGTAATTACAAACATGTTAACAATCCTAAGGCACAAACAGAAGTTATTAAATTGACAGGTGATCTAGAACTGGTAGATATATGGCGGGAAATAAACCCAGAAATACATAGATTTACATGGAGAAGATTAAATCCACTACAGCAAGCTAGATTAGACTTTTTCTTAATATCCGAAAATTCACTAGCTAATGTAAAAGATGTAGACATTTTGTTCGGATATAGGAGTGATCATTCTTTTATTTCAATAAAGTTTGAGTTTAGAAAAGATACTCAGTCAAGGAATTTTTGGAAATTCAACTCATCACTTTTAAAAGATAAAGAATATGTAGATATGATAAATAATACAATTGAAAACATAAAAGAACAGTATGCTGCACTAGTATATAATAGATCAGAAATATGTAATATTCCCATAGAACATTTACAATTTACCATATCGGATCAGTTATTCTTAGATACCTTGATAATGGAAATAAGGAAAAAATCAATAGAGTATAGTTCTAGAAAGAAGAAAAAGGACACACAAACAGAAAAGCAACTTGAAGAAGAAATTACAAGCTTAGAAAGTAAAAGTTGTAAATCTGAGGAAGATTTACAGCAAATACAAGAGAAGAAGAATAGTTTAATTGCACTAAGAAAAACTAAAATACAAGGAATATTGTTAAGAAGCAAAGCTAGATGGGCAGCGGAAGGAGAAAAGGTATCAAAATATTTTTGTAACCTTGAAAAGAGACATTATGTTAGCAAACAAATGTTTAAACTAGTATCTAAGAATGGTAGAAATTTAGATAAGATAGAAGATATGCTGCAAGAAACGAAAGAGTATTACAACAAATTGTATGAGGAGCAGGAAGTAAAAGACATTAAGTTAGAAAAGTACGTTAATAATTCGCCTAAACTAACAGAGACAGAAGCCAACTCGATAGAAGGTAAATTAACTTTGAATGAGGCATCACTAGCACTAAAAAATATGAAAAATGGTAAAAGCCCAGGAACAGATGGAATGACAGTTGATTTCTTCAAATTTTTCTGGAAACAGATAGGTGGTATTGTTGTACGATCTTTAAATGAAGGGTTTGAGAAAAAAGAGATGTCCATTACACAAAGAGAAGGTATCATAATTTGCCTACCAAAAGGAGATAAACCCAGAGAATATCTTAAAAACTGGCGTCCAATATCTCTGTTAAACGTAACTTATAAAATTGGCTCTACCTGCATCGCAAATAGAATGAAAACAGTCTTGGATAAACTTATTAATGAAGATCAAACGGGTTTTGTATCTGGCAGATATATAGGAGATAATCTAAGGCTTATTTATGATATAATCTATTACTTGAAGGAAAAAAATCTACCAGGACTATTAGTTTCAATAGACTTTGAAAAGGCTTTTGATTCAGTTAGTTGGAAATATATGCATAAAGTTTTAAAACATTTGGGTTTTGGCGAGGATATTCGTAGATGGGTAAAAGCGTTCTACACCAATATGAAATCCTCAATAGTAGTTAATGGTAAAGTATCTACAAGTATACAGATTGAACGAGGCTGTAGACAGGGAGACCCACTCTCGCCATATTTGTTTATTTTGTGCGCAGAGATAATGGCTTGCAAAATTCGTCAAAATACAAACATAAAAGGTATTAAGATATCAGAGGTAGAATTTAAGATTAGCCAGTTTGCTGATGATACGTCTTATTTTTTAGAGGGTGACAAAAAATCATATGGAGAACTGTTCAAAGAACTAGAAGATTTTGAAACAGTCTCAGGACTCAAATTAAATCACGAAAAAACATGCAATGTATGGCTGGGAAATAAGCGTAATTGTGATACAGTTTATTTATCAAATTTGAAAATGAATTGGAATCCACCACAGTTTAAAATCCTTGGGCTCTGGTTTACTAATGATTTAAGTAATATGATAGATTTAAATATAACTGATAAGTTCAATGAAACAAAAAAACTGTTTAACGTGTGGATAAAAAGACCAATTACACCTCTAGGAAGAGTAGCTGTCCTTAAGTCGATTATCTTGTCAAAATTAATTTACTTATGGATTATGCTTCCAAATCCACCAGATAACAGTATTCAAGAATTGCAAAAAATGTGTTTTAATTTTGTATGGGATAAAAAGAAGGACAAAGTTAAAAGATCAGTGGCAGTGCACAGTGTACAAAACGGAGGTATAAATATTCCACATATTCTATCATTTATAAAAGCTTTAAAACTCACATGGTTGAAAAAATGCTACAATATGTCGTATCGTCCAAAATGGAAAATTATATTATCAAAAGAATGTCCAGAAGTTGAAATGTTACAAGAATATGGCCCAGTAGTTCTTACAGTTGGAAGACGTATAATAAACCCCTTTTGGAAAGATGTGTTTCGTAGCTACACAGAATTTTATGACAAAACTGATATACATGTTGAGCAAGATATCCTGATGGAACCTTTGTTTTTCAATAACAAATTTAAGATTGATGGTAAAGTCTTGTATTTTGAAGACTGGGTCAGAAAAGATGTTTATTATGTGAGAGACATTGTGAAAGGGAATGGACATTTTTTCAATATTCAAGAAATCCAAGATAAAATTGAAAATCGAGTCCCAATGTTAGAATTCTTTGGTTGTGTTAATTCAGTTAAAAGTTTTTTAAGAGAAAAAAACATAACACTTGAAAACAATGATCACAATGGAATCAGCCTTAATAAAGCATACACTACAATGATAAAGGCACCAAGAGGAACGAAATGTTTCTACGAAATAATAATTGGAAAACCAGAAAAGCCAAATGCCTGTAAAAATTGGGACTTGATTTTTGAAAACAAGCTTGATTGGAAAAACATTTTTTTCAATACAAAAAAAATCCATGAAATAAGGTTGAAATGGTTCCAGATGAAAATTAATTACCATATTCTTGTGACAAATTCGGTTTTGATGAAGATGGGAATACTCCCACATAACATGTGTAATTTTTGTAAGGATGAAAGAGATACAATTCTGCATTATTTATGGGAATGTAACCATGTACAACATTTTTGGAAGGAGTTTGTGAGATATTTAAAAGAAATGTGTTTACATTGTGATAGACTTAACCTGAATGACACACTGGTGCTTTTTGGACATAACAAAATGAGAACTGATGAATGTTTCTCATATATCTTATTGACAGCTAAATTCTATATATATAAATGTAGAATCAACAAAGTAAAACCAACATTACAAATGTTCAAAAGGGACCTCAAACAGGCATATGAAATAGACAAGTATGCCTTTAACATAACTATGGAATATAACAAGTTTGTGGAAAAATGGGCACTTTATAATTGTTTGATACAAGATTAAGCTTTTCAATGATACCTTGGAACTTTGACATTGAACATATATTGTTTTGCTGTTATAGATTTGTCAGTACTTAGAACTTAATTATATGCCTACCCTATACTTTCTAATGCACAAAACATATAAATTCTGTATCTGTAAACCTTTGTCTGAATAAAAAATGTTGAAAAAAAAAAAAAAAAAAAAAAAAGAAAGCGCTTCATTGCAAATGTATGTACCTTTTCCATTTGGTTATTTGACATGAGTCCCCATATTTCCGCTCCATAGTTCAAGGCTAGTTCAATTGAGAGAGAGAGAGAGAGAGAGAGAGAGAGAGAGAGAGAGAGAGAGAGAGAGAGAGAGAGAGAGAGAGAGAGATAGATAGATAGATAGAGAGAGAGAGAGAGAGAGAGAGAGAGGTTGAGATGGTTTATTCATATAGGCCACAGCCCCTTTGAAGGGGGATATACAGTAAGATGCTGGTCTCACATTCAAAAGTCTTCATAATGTTTCATATACACTTCTCCTTTTGAGCGATTTATATAGATAAAGAGCGAACTCCTGGACAGTCTTTTCAAGAGAGAGACAGAGAGAGACAGAGACAGGGACAGAGACACACAGAGAGAGAGAATGACAATGACAAATATTTTAATTGTGAAGGCCATCGACCCATATACAAATCTACATACATAGACACACACACACACACACACACACACACACACACACACACACACACACACACACACACACACACACACACTGTATCAACGCACATGCTGTCTTGATCATTCACTATTACGCACTGGTATGGGTGGGGCTGATGTCTAGGTCTCCCAACATAATGATTGCCGGTGACACAAGTCTCTTTTATTCATACAGTGTAATCCAGATAGAGGGCATTGACTGCTTCGGGTTGGTGTGCGGGTCAAGCATCTGCTTTCTCTCTCTGTGTCTCTCTCTCTGTGTCTCTGTCTGTCTATCTGTCTCTCTCTGTGATTTATATGTGCTTTGTTTTCTGTGTACTGTCCAATCCTTGGAGACGAGCGACTGAAAAAAGGCACATTATACCCCCTGTCTTTGTCTCTTCCACTGTCTCTTTCTCTGTCGCTTTCTCTATCTCTCTCGCTCGCCCGCTCGCACTCGCTATTTACCATTTTGCTTCTATAAGCGGTTCTTCTTCTTTATGTGCGGTTAAAAAAATATATATTAATTTATTTTTTATCTGTTGTGGCTTTGATCATCGATAAAGAAGGTGAACGAAATGGTGCAGCATCTCAGCGGAGATTTTGTACATTGTAGATGCATTTTCCTGTTTTGTTTTGCTTGGTTTGGTTTTTGTTGCTGTTGTTTTAAACTTGCTGCTATGACTGTCATAACTGCTATCATTGCTACCTTTTTATATTATTATTGTTACTGTTATTATTATTATTATTATTGTTGTTGTTGTTGTTGTTTTATTATCATTTTATCATCATTATTATTGCCGTTGCAGTTTTTATTGTGACTATGGCGATGATGATTATTCTTCTTTCTTTTTTTCCTAATGATGATGATTTCTTCGTCTTCTTCTTATTCTTCTTATAATAATTATCATTATCATTACTATCACTATCATCATTATTATTATTGTTATAATTAGCATCATTATTATTTGTTGTTGTTGTAACTTGTTGAAGTGCAGTTATTCTTTTAGTTATTCCAAAAATGTTCTCATAGAATCTAATAACACTACTGGTGAACAGACGCAAACAATACGTTTATCGATATGTGCTTATTCTTGTGAATACATTAAGTTTTACAGAAACAAAACTGGCACATCCAAGGTAGCCTTTGTGGTTGGCTTGGCCATAAATAACATGATCTGTCTGCCTGCTTTCCGCACCAAAAAATGGCGGAATGCCCGCGTCTGAACCGCTCAGTGCTGAATCACAGGCAATGATTATGATCATTATCTTTACAAATGAGTCACGGAATAATACAGCGCTTTCGGAACTAATGTGCAGATTTGCACTTTTCATCTGATTAGAATCCAGAGTGGAGCTTTAATATGTGACGGACCGGTGCGAACAATATCTCCATATTCGTTCTTCACACCTACGAACACTGAACTGGTCATGGTGTATGGAAATCTGACACGTTTTTTACGTAGGCTATGTAAAAATAATGGGTTTCCTGTCGGTTGACATTTCTTCGCTTTCCCTGTCTCCCTTCCTGTCTGTTATTCAGGGAGACCAGTGTTATTTTGTGAATGACGAGCTTGTACCACGAGAACAATAGCTTTTATTTTCCACACTATTCATGCTTTCTTTCTTTTCTTTTTTTCTCTCCTTTTTTTCGCTCCTGATATAAACACCGGCGACGGTGTATCAATAATTCCTTATCGGTCGTGATACGTACAGTGAAACAAGATATCTGCTATCGTCACACACACACACACACACACACACACACACACACACACACACACACACACACACACACACACACACACACACACACAGAATAAGACATACATACATACATACAGACACACAGACGGCCAGAGAAAATGTGGCAGTTAGAGACGGAGACAGAGACCTAAACAGAAAGACGTTTTGCATTTCTTGGTACTTTGTGTGTGTGTATGTGTGTGTGTGTGTGTGTGTGTGTGTGTGTGTGTGTGTTTTGTTTTCACATGCATCTTTCTTTTTCTTCCCCTTTTCTTTTCAATATTCTCCCCCATTTCTTTGTGTGTGCCCAGGAAATCAATCACAGAATTTGACAAAGTGCCGCTCCTTCTGAGCATAGGAGTTTAATAAGAGCAAGAGAGCTTAACGAGTATTCAGAGAGTTTAACAAGATAGTTTGACAAGTATTCGGAGAGTTTAACAAAGTATTCGGAGAGTTTAACAAGTAATCAGAGAGTTTAACAAGTAATAAGACAAGTGGTGAGCAATTTCGTTTGGAGTCTTATCTGTGGTCCACTTGATTTTCTATTGTCGGAAACTTTGCACAAACTCTACTTCCTGGTCAACTTTATTGTTTTTATTAGACACATAGAGAGAGAGAGAGAGAGAGACAGAGACAGATGCAGAGACAGAGACAGAGACAGACAGACAGACAGAGACAGAGAGGCAGAGAGACATAGACAGACAGAGACACACAGAGAGAGAGAGAGAGAGAGAGAGAGAGAGAGAGAGAGAGAGAGAGAGAGAGAGAGAGAGAGAGAGAGAGAGAGAGAGAGAGAGAGAGAGGACACTGGAACTGGACACTGGAATTATTTATTGTCATTGCCAAGAAATGTCTTTTGACAAGGGGGCAACAACATAAATTCACATATATTTGCTTCAAAATAACAAAAACTCTCTTTGTTTTCACAACCATTCAGTCGATTCAAACCAAGAAAATATGCAATCATTACAAACACTTAAGTCACATCCTGACAAAAACGTAAGGAAATGGAACTAAAGAAAAAACAAAAAAAAATATAACAATAACAAAATGACAAAATGAATGGGGACTGACTCGACCATCCACTCAAGAATATATCGAAACTAATTCAGACTGACTCAACAATACACTCATGTATGTATTACTGTGTTTTCTGTTTTGCCTAAACAAGATAGCAACTTCTGCACTGATTATAATCAAGTGCCTTCTAAGCTGTTAATACCATTTTGACTTATGTACCCTTGTCTTATTGTTTGTGCGTCTGCAATGAATTTAGCAATGATCTAATATGATTTCATTTTCAGATGATAAAACAGTAACAACATCATGACTTTTAGCTACATCTGTTTTAAATAATGTACATCTTTCTCGCACAGTATTATACACTTCACACTGAAAAAGAAAATGTTCTTCGTCATCCACCTGGTATCCACAGACAGGACATGGTGATTGTGTGGAAGTCCAAGGTTCAAACCATCCCCTGTTTGCATTAAAACCCAGAGTTCTTAAACTAAATCTTGCGTAATTTATTCTACGCCACTTATCTGTAATGATTCTGAGGTATGCTTCAGGTTGAAATATACTTTTAAATGAAAAGAACCATCAATCTTTTCCTTTACTTTCCATGTCAGAATGCCAGTTTTGTTTAAAAAAAACCCAAATGAGTCTATCTCTGAATTCTGCAATAAACAGTTGTTCGTCTCCTACAACCTGGGACAACCACACAATTCCAAAACCATGTTCAGTTAGAACCCTCTTCACTTTATAACACCAGTTTTCTTTTCCTAACTCCATTTGCAAAAACATCATATCATAGGCCTGTTTGCTCAGACGTGTTTGTGGAAGCATTGACAATTTTAACCAATATCTAATACATTTGACAAGCGTTCTTATGTACAAAGGGTATCTTCCAGTTTCCCCATTAAGAACCGCATCGGAGGAATGAATTGGAACATTTAGAAAGCGTTCAATTGCATAAGTATGCATTCTCTCAATATGTGAATTAACCCTTAGTCCCCAGATTTCAGCTGCATATGTAAGTAAAGGTTCTATTTGTACGTCGAACATTTTTTTCCAAAATAGACAACAATCAATCAAGTTCAGTTTTCTAACTGTTTTCAAAATTTCGATAACGCCCCCCCCCCCCTTTTTTTTTTATTTAAATTTTTTCTACCTTTTCTGCAAAATTCTTCCCATGCATTACTCAAACTTAATTTTGTTGTAAAACCCTCCTCAAATTCTTATATGAATTAACTACCCCAACTTCTGTATTTCTGTACAACCATTTTTCATACGTTGATAGATGACCACCCATTCTAAAAAACCATAATATTTGTTTTATCCAGATTTACAGTCAGTTCAAATCGATCGGCTTCTTCTTTCAAGGCATTTAACTGGTTGGTTTTGCAAACCTTTAACTGTCCCTGACAACAGAATGACATCGTCAGCAAAAAGCAACAGAAATATCTCAACAGCTCCTGGTAACAGCTGGACACCTTGCCGACCTCTTTTGGAACGTTCGACAGCTAATTCATTCATAAAGCTTAAGCTAATTCATTGTCTTCCCTTTTCTTTCTAATGTTCTCCCCACGCCTTTCTGTGTGCCCAGACAATCAATCGCAGAATATGACAAAGTGCCACTCCCTCTGAGCATGGGAGTTTAATAAGAGCGAGACAGTTTAACGAGTAATCAGAAGAGTTTAACAAGTGATTAGAGAGTTTAACAAGTAATAAGAGAGCTTAACAAGTAATAAGAGAGCTTAACAGATAATAAGACAAGTGGTGAGCAATTTCATTTGGAGTCTTACCTCTGGTCCACTTGATTTTCTATTGTCGTAAACTTTGCACAAACTCTACTTCCTTGTCAATTTTATTCTTTTTATTAAACAGGGAGAGAGCGAGAGAGACGCTTTTGACGCTTGACGCTTTGATGTTTTACTGTCAGTGACTGTTCAGTCCTTGTGACAGGGGGATACAATACAATTTTCAAGATACATAAGATCAAATAAACAAACAAAATGTAAATCAATATACCCAACACACGCATAATTAACGCAAATGCAGAAAATAAGACTAACATAAAACAGCATATAACATATGTCAGCTCGACCATCCATAATGAATGAACCTTCTTACACACACACACACACACACACACACACACACACACACACACACACACACACACACACATCCATGCATATGTATCAAATTATCATTCAGTGACATATCCTATAATAGTTGTTTTGTTGTTTTCTAAGAGTGAATAATAACAGTTGCAGCGTAATTTTGTAAGATTGTTTTGTTTTGTTTTGATATTTGGGGGCATCTGGAATACTGTTTATAATTGTCTTTCGAAAATCCCATGCATCCTTGGTTTTTCTTAACATTGTTAACAATTAGAAAGACAGACAGACAGACAGACAGACAGACAGACAGAGACAGATAGAGACAGAGACGAAGAGACAGACGGATGGACAAGGACCACAGACTGAGATAGAGGAAAGGAATGAGTGAGATAGGAGAAGGAGAAAATCATGTTAACTACTTATCATCCCATCCTTCCTCATCCCCTTGTTGTTGTTGTTGTCGTTGTTGTTGTTGATGTCGTTGTTGTTGCTGATGTTGTTGTTGTCGGTGTTGTTGTTGTTGTTGTTGTTGTTGTCGTTGTTGCTTTTGTTGTCGTTGTTGTTGTTGTTGTTGTTGTTGTTGTTCTTGCTTTTGTT
>NC_134876.1:78813673-78816173 GCF_041734735.1 Babylonia areolata | reverse complement strand
CAGGGGAAAAGGAATGTTGGCCGTCCGAAGCAGACCTGGCGGAGAAGCATTGAGGCAGAGACAAGGGCGGCCGGAATGACGTGGGCCGAACTGAAGACGACCAGCCAGAACCGGGTGCGTTGGAGGAGTGTTGTTGCGGCCCTATGTTCCCCACGGAATCAAGAGGAATAAGTCAAGTAAGTCAATATACCCTGATCTCAGCTCAAAACCCCTAACAGCAAAATAATCACCAATCAACGCCATACGTGTACATCTTTTAACTAGTCATTCAGTCCCGTGTAAAGCATGCTTTTAGTGTACGTTAAACAACCCACGGCAACAAAAGGGTTGTCCCCGGCAAATTTATGTAGAAAAATCCACTTCGATAGGAAAGCAAAAAAAACAAACAAAACAAAACAAAAAACAAAACAAAAAACACAAACAAACAAACAAACAAACAAAAACAAACCCAAACCAACCCCCCCCCCCTCACCCCTCACCCCCCCCCCCCAAAAAAAACACAAAAAAAAAACACACAAAAACAAACAAACAGAAACAAAACAAACAAAAACACAAAAAAAAAAAACCCACCTTGCGCTGTCAGTGTAGCGAAGCACTCTCCCTGGGGAGAGCAACCCGAATTTCACACAGAGAAATCTGTTATGGCAAAAAGAGCAACACAACCAACAACGCTCTAGAGACTATAACATAGGCTGTTGTCTAGTTAGTACTCAATCAGTCTTGACCGCTGACGTTTCCTGAGACATATCAACAAAGGCGCCAAGTTGTGCGAGGCCAACAGGACTGCTGCAGCTGTTCAGAAGAGGCAGGCCAGAAAGTCACGGGCAAACAAGCTCCCTGACAATGATATGCCTGTCTTTGTCTGCCCCAACTGTCAGCGA
This sequence comes from Babylonia areolata, assembly GCF_041734735.1. Lineage (NCBI taxonomy): Eukaryota > Metazoa > Mollusca > Gastropoda > Neogastropoda > Buccinidae > Babylonia > Babylonia areolata. The sequence continues at coordinate 78,815,292 of NC_134876.1, read as the reverse complement.
ACATTTCGTGCGCAGATTGGACTATTCAGCCATCTACGCATTCACAGATAGATTCATGAGCATCCTCCCCCCACCCCAGCACCACCCTCCCCCCATCCCCCAGCTGGATGACAACGATGGTCATCATCGATCTCGATGGACACACCACCACCACCACTTAATATGTCTTGACCGCTGACGTTTCCTTCTTTTTGTCACTCGTTCCAACGTGAATTGTCAGTCGGTCGGTGACTCTTAGTCACTGAGGAAAATTAATCTTCTTGATTAATTAAAAAAGCAAATAACAGCATTGCGGAGAGAGAGAGAGAGAGAGAGAGAGAGAGAGAGAGAGAGAGAGAGAGAGAGAGAGAGAAAGAGAAAGAGAGAGAGAGAGAGAGAGAGAGAGAGAGAGACGGACACGGACATTTTTTTTTTTTTAATTGCCATTGACATTACTATCCTTTGCCAAGGGGGACAATGTATGAACAAAAGAATAACGACAGTTTACAGAGAAATTGACACATTGGTAAGAGTGAAAAGAAAATCAACGACAAACAGCAACAAACAACAACAACAATAACATCAACAAAATGATAAAGTACAACATATTTATTGTTAAGATAAAAAGTTAAAAAAAAAACCAACAAAAAAACCTCGACCATCCAGCTTTCTACAAAGTCATTCAGATTTATAAACTGTGGAACTTGCATCAGGGTAACAGTGTTTTCTTCGATAACTTTAAGGCGAGAGAGAGAGAGAGAGAGAGAGAGAGAGAGAGACGAAACGAAACGAAACGAAACGAAACGAACATTTATTTTATAAGGGTAATGAGACAAGCAAAACATGCTTTTTTTTCTACCCAGCCCTGGGGGAGAGAGAAAGAGACAGACAGACAAATAGACAGACAGAATAACAGAGACAGAGAGACACAGAGAGACAGGTAGAGATAGACAGACAGAGACAGACAGACAGAGAGAGAAAGAGAGCGAAAGAGACAGAGACAGGAAGCAGGCACAGAGGTAGATATAATTAAAGGGTCGCAAGGTAGAGAGAGAGAGAGAGAGAGAGAGAGAGAGAGAGAGAGTGTGCGTGTGCGTGTGTGTGTGTGTGTGTGTGTGTGTATGTGCTGAGGGGGAAGTTAACGAGGATTTGAGCTGGTGACAGGTGTTCTTCTCAAGAGTCGTCCTTCTTCTTCTTCTGTTAACAGCAACAACAATATAATAATAATGATAATTTGCATGTTCATAATTATCATTATCCATATTGATACCTCCCCTCCCAGCCCCACCCCCAAAAAGAGCATATGTATGCAACTATTATATGCTGAGACCAGCTTCTGATTCGACAGTGTTGCCTTTTTTTCCACTTTTTCTTTTTTTAAGGTCTGATCCAAAGCCCAGAAGAAGAGTTTCTTACCCATGCAGTGACTTAATTTCGAAATGGGAAACCACGATCTTGTAATCTACGAAATGGTGTTCATCATCTAACAAACTCTCCCTCTCTCTCTCTCTCTCTCTCTCTCTCTCTCTGACTATCGATTTATCCCTTTGTCTCTCTCTCTCTCTGTGTCTCTCTGTCTCTCTGCCTGTTTGTTTCTCTCTCTGTCACACTCTCCTCTTTTTTTTCCTTTTCTTTCTCTC
>NC_134876.1:78801173-78808673 GCF_041734735.1 Babylonia areolata | reverse complement strand
TGTATGTGTGTATGTGTGTGTGTGTGCGCGCGTGCGTAAGTGCGTGTGTGTGTGTATGTGTGTATGTGTGTGTGTGTGTGTGTGTGTGTGTGTGTGTGTGCGTGCGTGCTTGCGTGGGTGCGTGCGTGCGTGCGTGCGTGCGTGCGTGTGTGTGTGTGTGTGTGTGTGTGTGTGTGTGTGAGAGAGAGAGAGAGAGAGAGAGAGAGAGAGAGACAGAGAGAGAGAGATAAATATATATATAGAAAAAAAAATTATATAAATCAGACAACTCATCTTCGTCGTCATTATCATCGTCATCGTGGCCGTTGTCGTCGTCTGCGTCGTCATTTTCATCAAAGCAACAAAAAATAACAGAAATGGTGTCAGTCTTGTCGTAGTGAATTGAAATACAGATAACAGGGTTCTTTTTGTTATCAGCGCCATTCTGGCCCTAAGAACTGCGGGAAATACTCTGCATTCAGGTGACGATGCTGTTTCCTTTGTGGTTTCTTCTTCTTCTTTTTCTTTTTCTTCTTCTTCTTCTTCTTCCTCCTCTTCCTTCGTGGGCTGCAACTTTCCACGTTCACTTGTATACATGTACACGAGTGGCATTTTACGTGTAGGACCGTTTTTTTTAAACCCCACCATGTAGGCAGCCGTACTCCGTTTCTGGGGTGCCTTTATGGTTTGAAACTGCAGCTGCTAGGGCATAATTATTTTTTTACAAATCGCAGTCTGAATATAAAAAAAAAAAATCTTGTCACGCAGTCCTAAACCAAAATGAACCTCCATAGCAACATCGTCATCGTCGTTGTCATCCTCCTCCTCCTTCATCATCATCATCAATATAAACAAAACAGTCTCAAAGTCTGTGGCCTTTCATGCCCTGCTCTCATTGTGACCTCAGTTTCGATACCCCTCCACTTCTGTGCTTGGGGTGAGTGCTGTCAATGTCTTCGGTGTCGGTAGATTCGTGGGAGGCTGTTGTTTGGGGGACGTGGTGGCGGTCTCCACTCTGGGGGTTGGGGGGTGAGGGGACACTCACTCAGTCTGGCTCCGCGACTAAGCCATTATTGTCTTTAGTAGAGGGCTTAGTAGGTGGTGTCCTCAGTACGTTAAAACAGAACAGGCACCACTGAACACCACCGAAGTGACTCAGCAGCAGTGCAGGGTCTCCTCTGGTGTGTGGCCTCCTGGCGACCTAACATCGATGGTTCCCTGCGGACTGCCGACGCTAGACCTGTGACGGACGAACCCGGGTGTGGCCGTGTATGGGGAAATCTAAATGAGCGGCGTGAGAGTAATGCCACTGAAACGGTGAAGATGATTGGGCAGAAAAAAAGAAAGAAAAAAAAATATATATATACAAACGAACAAGTTTCATGTAATCCATTTTCATTTACGATTAGGCTACAAAGACAAAAAAGACAGACGGAAAGAAAGAAAGAGAGGTTTAACGAAAGAAGCAATGAAAAAAATGATAGAAATCATGTAAGCAGGAAGGGTCAGAAAAAAAAGACAAATGCACAAAGAAAGCATTTTTCCAACAACAAGGAGGAAAGCGTTAAGAGCTAACAGGCAATTATGTCCCAAACATTATTAAGGGGCGTGCAGGCATGCGTGCGACTGTGTGTTTGTTCGCATGTTTCGCATGTGAGCGTGACATTTGAAGTGCGTGCGCGCGCGACCACACACACACACACACACACACACACACACACACACACACGCATAAAGACGACAGTACAACGTTGCCTAACTTTTTTTTATTCGGCAAGGAATTACAACAGAGACTTTGAATGCCTCTTCATTCCCTTACACCAGGTGGTGGGAGTTCTATACAGAGCCTCGTTAAATGGACGAAAATATATAGAAAGAAAAGAAAACAGAAAGATGAAAAATGTAGACTGTGAAAAAAACCAAAACGCTTGCATGAGAAGTATCGACGGGAGTGGTAAATAGTCGTCGTTAAATGGATTTAAAAAAAAAAAAAAAAAAAAAAAAAAAAAACCACCAGAGTCGTCCATAAGGGACACAATATGTATACAAAATGTGTGTTGTGAATTTAGACTCACTCGGTTAATGAACATCGACGTTTCGAGATTTTCTTTCTTTTTTTTCCCTCCCCTTCTTCTAGGACTGAGTGAAAATGACAGTGGCGGTAGGCCTATTGTTCAGCATAACCCCCCCCCCCCCAAAAAAAAAACAACAACAAAAAACAACAAACAGCAACAACAACAAAACAAACAAAGATTGGCCGAGATGTGAGTGAAGAGTCATCCCAACTTTCATGGCCTACGGTCCTCTAAAGGTTGACTTCCCAAACCGACTCTTTGAGTAAAAACAAAACCAAAAAAGAAAAACAAAAGAACACACACACACACACACACACACACACACACACACACACACCATCGAGTGTGTCTGGAAGTCCCATTACAGGTCTAACCCTCACGGATGATGTCATTCCTATTAAGTAAAGAGATCTCTCCGGCCTTTAGACTCCGTTACTATCAGTCTGAAAGCTCTTCCTGCACACTTTCACAACAACAACAACAACAAAAAGTGTGGACATGTTGGATGGGGGAAAGATAAACAGGAAAAAGAGAACCCCCCCAGCCCCACACCCCCCCAAAAAACAACAACAAAAAACATTATTGTCATAAACACATAGCATGGTGGTCCCTTATGACATACGTTTACACATCAGACACTGACACATTCGGAACGACCCTCCACCCCCGACGACTCCCTACCCCCGTCCTCTCCCCGCGCCACCTCTACCCTGAACGATAGAACTATTGTATTGTATTGTATTGTATTGTATTGTATTGTCACAACAGATTTCTCTGTGTGAAATTCAGGCTGCTCTCCCCAGGGAGAACGCGTCGCTACACTGAGAGCGCCACCAGCCCCTTTTCTGTCTTTTTTTTTTTCCTGCCTGCAGTTCTTTTTTTTAACGTTTTCCTATCGAAGTGGATTTTTCTACAGAATTTTGCCAGGGACAACCCTTTTGTTGCCGTAGGTTCTTTTACGTGTGCAAAGTGCATGCTGCACATGGTACCTCGGTTCATCGTCATCCGAATGACAAGCGTCCAGACCACCACTCAAGGTCTAGTTGAGGGGGATAAAATACTGGTGACTGTGCCAGGATTCGAACCATTGGCGCTCAGATTCTCTCGCTTCCTAGGCGGACGCGTTACCTCTAGGCCAACACTCCACGATGTGCCTGTGTCGCGCTTTTCCACCAGTTCTTCACCATTTGTCTGCATCTTTCAGCGCCCCCCCCCCCCCCCACCTCCCTCACCCCTCTCACTCCCCCGGTCCCCCGCACCCGACCCCCACCCCCTCCCCGTTCGCCCTTGTCGGCCTCTGGTGATTACCTTTAAAACGCCGCACCGTTCTTTTTTGGAAACATTACGTAGCGGTGGAAGTAATTCTCTTCTCGCTTGGGGAAGGGGGAAAAAAAGAGTCTCAAAACGAGAATCTCTCTCTCTCTCTCTCCCTCTCTCTCTCTCCCCCCGGCCTCCCTCTCTCTCTCTTCTTCTTCTTCTTCTTCTTCCTAAATTGCATTTTCTTGTCATTATTTTCCTATTGTGGGCACACCATCAATGTTGTTTGTTTTTTTTCTCTCTTTTTGCTTTATTTTTTGTTTTACTTTTGTTTCACTACTTGCTCGCATGTTTACCACCTAAAAGGTGCGATTCGTGTCGTTATTATTTGAGTTCGGGAAGGTTTTGTTTTGTTTTGTTTTGTTTTTGTTTTGTGCTGTTTAACTTTGTTCTGTTTTAATGTTCTCCCACTTTCTCAGCCACATACATTAGTCATTGAAATAGCCAAGTTAGCAGAAGAAGAAGAAGAGGATTGGTTGATTGATTGAATCTTGAATAGGTGAAGAATTAGGCGCAGTAAAGGCCTTTTTTTTTTACAACTCTGCCCATTTAACGACACAAAACATAGAAATAAAGAAAAGAAAATGAGCAGAAGGAAGAAGAAGAAAAAGGAGGAGAGAAGAGCAAGAAGACGAAGATTGATTTAATCTTTAACGGGTAAAGAATTAAGCACAATAAAGGTGTGTTTTATTTTTTATTTTTTTTTTTTTTTTTTTTTTTAACAATTTAACGACAAAAAATAAGAATAAAGAAAAAAGAAGAAAAAAAAGAAGAAAAAAAAAGAGAGAGAGACGGATGAGAACAGTAACTGAAATAACAAAGCAATGAAAAAAACAATTTTTATATTACCACGTACATAATTATTTATGTGCGCAAACATAGACACAGACACAGACACAGACACACACACACACACACACACACACACACACACACACACTAAAACAAGCAAAAAAAGACATAGATGTACACATTCACGGCCACACACTCAAACACACACACACACGCACGCACGCACGCACTTACATTTGTTCGTTTGCTAGTACGATCACACATTCATTCAATTCTCCATCCATCATGGCATGGCAGTGAGTGGACTGAGTACAAGCAAGTATTAATTTTGCAAAAAGACCGCGAATAGGTTAACCAAATGTATCGAGTAGAAATATTTTTATTTTTTACTCGAAGAGAGATGTAATTGGAATCTGACGCATTTTTGGAAGCATGTTCTATTCTGTGTTTCCATTTAGTGAGAGACTCATCTTAAATAAATCAATTTTAGGCTTAGGGACAATAGCCCGGGTCTGATCTGTGTTGGATCCGAAAACAAAATAATGATTTTATTACTGTGGGCATGCGTTGTGAACAATTTGTATGCATAAGAATCAATATGTTGTATCTAATAAGTAGATGAACGGGTAATATCTGAGGTTCGTTGTACATATTGTGCACAGACCCACCTGAGCTATTTACGTGGCTAATCATCTTAATTAATTGCACGTTTCTGTAAGGAGCAAAGTGGCTTTGAAGTAGAAAGAGGACTATTACTCCGAATAATCGAGCAATAGTTCAGACGAGACTGGATATAAGCAAAGTAAAATGACAGGAACAAACTGATTCCGTTGCATCCAAACCCGTTATTTTCTGTGCTGTTCCAGCTGTTGGAGGATTCGTGTTCCCTTGTTTTGTGCGTTGTGTTGTGATGTTTTGTGTTGTGATGTGCTGTGCTGTGCTCTAACGTTCTGTGTTTCATATGTTGTGTTGTGTTGTGATGTGCTGTGCTGTGCTGTGACGTTCTGTGTTTCATATGTTGTGTTGTGTTGCGATGTGATGTGATGTGCTCTGACGTTCTGTGTTTGATATGTTGTGTTGTGTTGTGATGTGATGTTTTGTTTTGTGTTGTGATGTGCTGTGATGTGATGCTCTGTGTTTCATATGTTGTGTTGTGTTGTGATGTGATGTGCTCTGACGTTCTGTGTTTCATATGTTGTGTTGTGTTGTGATGTGATGTTTTGTTTTGTGTTGTGATGTGCTGTGATGTGATGCTCTGTGTTTCATATGTTGTGTTGTGACGTGTTGTGATATTCTGTTTTGTGTTGTGATGTGCTGTGATGTGATGCTCTGTGTTTCATATGTTGTGTTGTGACGTGTTGTGATATTCTGTGTTGTGATGTGCTGTGATGCTCTGTGTTTTATATGTTGTGTTGTGACGTGTTGTGATATTCTGTGTTGTGATGTGTTGTGCTGTGACGTTCTGTGTTTCATATGTTGTGTTGTGTTGTGTTGTGATGTGATGTGATGCTCTGTGTTTCATATGTTGTGTTGTGACGTGTTGTGATATTCTGTGTTGTGATGTGCTGTGCTGTGCTGTGACGTTCTGTGTTTCATATGTTGTGTTGTGTTGTGCTGTGATGTGATGTTCTGTGTTTGATGTGCTTTGTGCTGTGTTGTGTTGTGATGTGAAAGGATGTTCTGTGTTGTGTTGTGATGTTTTGTATCGTATTGTGCTGTGTTGTGATGTTTTGTTTTGTGTTGTGCTGTGTTGTGATGTTTTGTGTTGGCTCTGTTGTGTTGTGATGTTTTCTCAAGGTCTGACTAAGCGCGTTGGGTTACGCTGCTGGTCAGGCATCTGCTTGGCAGATGTGGTGTAGCGTATATGGCTTTGTCCGAACGCAGTGACGCCTCCTTGAGCTACTGAAACTGAAACTGTGATGTTTTGTGTTGGCTGTGTTGTGTTGTGATGTGTTTGATGTGTTTTGTGCTGTGTTGTGTTGTATTGTGATAAGATGTTCTGTGTTTGTTGTGTTGTGATGTGATGTGATGTTCTATGTGGTTATGTTCTGTGTTTGTTGTCTTGTGTTGTGTTGCGTTGTGATGTGATATCCTGTGATGTTCTGTATTGTGCGGTGATGCTTTGTGCTGCGTTGTGCCCTACTGTGTTGTGATGCTAAAGGAAGTTCTGTTTTGTGCTGAGTTGTGACGTTTTGTGTTGTGCTGTGTTGTGTTGTGCTGTGATGTTTGTATCGTGTTGTGCTGTGTTATAATGTTTTGTGATGTGCTGTGGTGTGTTGTGATGTGCTGTGTTGTGATGATTGGTGTTGTGCGGTGTTGTGTTGTGTTGTGTTGTGTTGTGTTGTGTTGTGTTGTGTTGTGTTGTGTTGTGATGTTTGTATCGTGTTGTGCTGTGTTATAATGTTTTGTGATGTGCTGTGGTGTGTTGTGATGTGTTGTGTTGTGTTGTGTTGTGTTGTGATAATTTGTGTTGTGTTGTGTTGTGCCGTTCTGTGTTGTTTTGATGTGCGTTGCGTTGCGTCGTGTCATGTAGTGTTGCGTCGTGTATTGTCGTGTTTTTATTATTTATTTATTTATTTATTTATTTATTTATTTATTTATTGATTGATTGATTGATTGATTGATTGTTCCTTTGCTCGTGTCGCATTGTGTGTTCTTTTGTGTGCCAGTGTTGCGTTCTGTTCAGTCGTCTCGCTGTTGCTTGATGTTGTGTTGCGTTGTTTTATGCTGTGTTGCGGCGTCATGTGCCGTTTGCGTTGTGTGTGTGTGTGTGTGTGTGTGTGTGTCGTTTTTTTGTTTTTTGTTGTTTTGTTGTTTTTTTGCGGCGAGGGTTGCCTTGAGCTGAGTTGCTCATTAGTGAGAAGAAGTTCACCATGGCCGTCACTGGACCGGAATTATCGTTATATTGAAGGCCTTGCCTCTCACAAACATAGTCCTCCCATGAGAAGAGAGAGAGAGAGAGAGAGAGAGAGAGAGAGAGAGAGAGAGAGCCTTTTACGTTGATTGTGGTTATGAGAGAGAGAGAGAGAGAGAGAGAGAGAGAGACTTTTACGTTGATTGTGGTTATGGAATTAGCTCAGCTCAGTTCAGTTACTCAAGGAGATATTAGCTAAGAGAGAGAAGTTAAATATAACAAAATAAAAAAGAAAGAAACTTATGACAAAAAAACACCCCCCCGAAAATGGGGTATGGCTGCCTATATGGTGGGGGTAAAAACGGTCATACACGTAAAAGCCACTCGTGTACATGCGATTGGGCGTGGGAGTTGCAGCCCAGGAACGAAAAAGAAGAAGAAGAAGAAGAAGAAGAAGAAGAAGAAGAAGAAGAAGAAGAAGAA
>NC_134876.1:78791173-78793673 GCF_041734735.1 Babylonia areolata | reverse complement strand
CTATGGGCTCTATATGATATTGTTGCCAAAAGGTTTTTTCCAAGCCTTTCATTTGAAGTATGTTCAATTGTTTCGATACTATATTTATGAAAACATCGGAATGGGTTTTTTTTTTCTTTTTTCTTTTCAAATCATGATTGTTTGCTTTTTCCCCCAGATTTACATTTTTTCGACAAAAACTAAGTGAAAATAGTTAAAGTTGTTTCCATTTTTTATCGTGTGTCTGCACTTGTTATTTTTCACACAGTGTTTCAACGTCTTTCAAAAAAGAACTATTTGTACACCAACCATTACGATAATAAGAAGTAAATGCATTTCTTTTTTCTTTTTTTCTTTTAAAACCTGATATTTGGAAAAAAAAAAAAAAAAAAATTACGTTTGTTGCCACAGGAGTTTATTCTGAGACTATTTTAGAACGTTTTTCGCACCGAAAGTTGGTGATCGAATTTTGATGTTATTTCGTGTATTAAGTACACAGTTTCAGCGGTTGTTTTAACCATAACTATATTTCCAGATGTTTCTATATTTGCCATTGGAAACCAACAAGCAAACAAAGAAACAAAATTCACTTGACATGGAAGTCATCACACAGTAAACGTCTTCTGGCTTTGCAACACTCGATCACTGCTTCAAGTTTTTCAATTTCCAAATTTGAACTCTCTCTCTCTCTCTCTCTCTCTCTCTCTCTCTCTCTCTCTCTCTGTGTGTGTGTGTGTGTGTGTGTGTGTGTGTGTGCGCGCGCGCGCGCGTCTGTGAGTGCGTATATATACGTATGTGCGGAGGGTGGCTGGTACGCACAAATGTATGTTTGAATGTATATTTGATTTATGTATGCAGTGTGTGTGTGTGTGTGTGTGTGTGTGTGTGTGTGTGTGTGTGTGTGTGTGTGTGTGTGTGTGTGTGTGTGGTTTGCTTGTCACATAATAATAATAAATTTTTAGTGTGTATACCTAACATTGATGTATTTTATTATGAATGAAACGATGTGTTTTGTAAAGAGCCCAAATCAGATTTCTGGATAGTGTGCCCAATACGTGCCCATTATCATTGTTATCATTATTATCAATATCAGTAGTAGCAGTTGTAGTAGTAGTATCAATCTTCTTCTTGTTATTGATGGTATCATCATCATCATCATTGCTATTATTACTATTCTTCTTATTCTTATTATCATTTTCCACAGTGACAATATCCCACCTGTTTTCTGCACCTGTCACTTCGACGGCAACGTAGTGCTTGTGAGTTCTGTGTCTGTCATTGTGACTGTGTTGGACATGGTTCATGACTTTCTTGTGCGAAGCGTTTCCACGGATTTAAGTTCATACCTGCCTGTGTGACATAGTTCAATTCATGTGGAGGGCTGTCACTGTGAGATTTTTTTTCTCGTTATTTGCAAGCCTGCACATGTGACATGTCAACTAATTTTGCATAGCAGATGTAACAATTTGTCACCTTATTTCAAAACCTGTTGCTGTCATGATTTATGATCATTCATATCTGCCAGTGTGACATATTTCAACGCTTTTGCATGCCTAACGAATGTGATGATATTACGACACATCCTCCTACCAGTGCATTTGATTATTTCGCTTGCGATCTTCGGAGATGCTTTCTTGTGCACACCCACAACTGAATTGTTGGCTACCGAATTATGAGGATGGTGTTCTTTCAATAGTTCCTATCATCTTCACGCTTCCTTTCTGGACATACTTCAAGTTACCTTCACGCTGATCATTGTGACAGCATTTGGATAATTCCGCCCTTGTGCTTTTGGCAGCATTGCAACTTATTTCCTATAGAGCGTTGTGATAAAATATTATGCATTACTTTAACACCCACGTGAGTGACTTTTTTAAACACCACTGCCAAGCACGCTGTTGTGACAACATTTGAACCCATATCAACATTTACTATGCTGAACACATTTCAGTTTATCCGAAAATCTTACAAAATTTCCGTTTAACCCCTCCCTGTATCCATAAATGTGAGGTTTTAATCGAGCTTACATCCTAAACTGACAAAATCACCAGCAATATCAACACACATTCCTTTGTGATTTTCCTTTATCTTTTCTTCCCACTCTTGAAAGAGCGATACTGTTTCACACCTTTATCAAATATTTTGCGACAACATTTTCAAGTTGTCTCACTACTTTCAGGAGAGAAAAAAAAAACACAGCATTTTATCATATGTCTACGGCCATCATTGTAAAATTTCTTTACAAGTTAAAAACAAAACCCAAAAAATCAAACCCTCACAACCTTTATTATATCAAGCCGTATACTTTTGGTCTTCTGCTGTGATAGCATTTTTTTACATCCACCCTGCAGACTGGACAGTCTTCATAGTGAAATCAAAGACCATCTGCATTATCATGATCTTTGGTGAAATACTTTCTATTGTTTTCCAAACTGCAGTGTTGTGACAATATTTTAGCTTAATCTTTTTTTTTTTTCTTTTTTTTTTTTTTTTTTTTTACTTGTATTCCTTTTTTCTTCTT
>NC_134876.1:78776173-78778673 GCF_041734735.1 Babylonia areolata | reverse complement strand
ACGGAGTATGGCTGCCTACATGGCGGAGTAAAAACGGTCATACACGTAAAAGCCCACTCGTGTACATACGAGTGAACGTGGGAGTTGCAGCCCACGAATGCAGAAGAAGAAGAAGAAGTGAATAAAGACAATCTTAAAAAAAGAAGGAAAGAATACCATCTCACCAATGCCCATCTCTCTTGAAATTGTTGACAGCTTCAGATACTTAGGTTCCATCCTTTCAAGCAACTACACGCCCTCGATACCTGAGATCCTTGTCAGAATAGCGAAGACTACCATTGTGGTATTGTGGCACGACAAGAACCTCACAGCTAAACCGAAGGACTAGAACCCAGCATGCTTGCTCGGGAGTATGTTTTTGATTTCCACAGCTCTGTGTTCCCCGAAGTCAAAGTTGCCCACGGTCTATGTTCCCCCACATCTATGTCCCCAACGTCTAATGTTCCCCCAGGTCTGTATTTCCCCAGGTCAGTATTGATCGAAGTATGGGACCACTACAGACCGCTATTGACTACAACACAAAGTGATCCGATTGCGTTATATTTTCACGTCTGTGCGTTTTGATGATGTTTTGGAATAACATACAAAACAAGAGAGGCAAGGCCTTCAAGACTCACTTGTGATACACTTTTTAAAAAAATCCAAGCTTTTTATGTATTGAGTATAATTTCAAATTGTAATGTTTAAGATGAGAAAGATCAGTTTAAAGCAAATTAAGTCCCCTAGCATTAATTACAGAGTAATTTCCCTTTTTTACTATCTGCACCAAAACGTTTGCAAAATAAATATAACTTCCATGCTTAGCAAAAGAAGTTCCTGTTTGAACAAAAAATGATAATAATGACTGGTCTTGTTGTTGGGTCAGAATATCAGATCAAAGTGCCAAGTTTAGAGAATACAAAAAATATAAATATAACAGTAAATGCAGTTTGCATATAATTAGGCTTCTTTTTTATATTTTTTTGTGCCCATCCCAGAGGTGCAATATTGTTTTAAACAAGACGACTGGAAAGAACTGAATTTTTCCTATTTTTATGCCAAATTTGGTGTCAACTGACAAAGTATTTGCAGAGAAAATGTCAATGTTAAAGTTTACCACGGACACACAGACACACAGACCCCCCCGCTTAGTCAGGCCTTGAGGGCGTGTACATATATTTGTGTGTTTATCAGAGTGGATTTCTTCTACATAATTTTGACAACGCTCTCGTTGCCATGGGTTCTTTTTCAGTGTGCCAAGTGCGTGCCGCACAGAGGACCTCGGCTCGTCGTCTCATTCGAACGACGAGACGCTCATTTCGATTTCGTCCAGTCAAACTTGGGAGAGAGAGGGCGAGAGCGAGATTCGAACCCAGACCCTCGTGGACTCTGTATTGGCAGATGAGCGTCTTAACCATTCTGCCACCTTCCTCCTTGGACAACGGAATGAAAGAACTTGGAACACAGGAGGAGCTTTCATCAAATAATTATGAAGTCGTTTTCCGGTCTTGTGTCTCCTTCGTGGGGTATACAAAGATGGCTCATGGGGGTGATAGTGTGTGCCTGTGAAAGGACCTCTGTTTATGACACACTCAGTGGATTAGTTGATCCGCAAAGAGAAGGTTATATCTTGATCAAGTGATTCGTAAAAAAAAAAAAAAAAAAAAAAAAAAAGTCTAAGGATTCTCTTTGTTCCTTGCTGCTTGTCTCTGGCTCTCTGTCATTGTCTCTGTCTATGCATATATGTCTGTCTGTCTGTCTGTCTGTCTGTCTAATGACGTGCATGTCTGCCTGTCTGTCTGTTTCCTTTTTTTTTTCTTCTTTTTTCTTTTTCTTTTTGTTGGTCTTAAGTCTCTGTCTCGTTTTCTCTGTCTCTGCCTCGACCCTCACTCCCTCTCTTGTTTTTCTCTCTTTCTATTTCAATGTCTGTCTCTCTCTCTGTGTCTATGTCTCTGTCTCTGTGTCCCTCACACTTTTGACAAACTCTCTCTCCCTCTCTCTCTCTCTCTTTATCATTATCAGCCTTTGTGTTTCTCTGTGTTTCTCACGTTCACTTTGTCTCTTTCGCCATGTGTATATCTCTCCCTGTGTCTGTCTGTCGGTCTGTCTGTCTCTCTCGGCAGAGACTGAGAACAGTGGTTCCAGAATGAGTGAATGTGTTGTTGATTGACTTCCACTCTCCTTAGCTCTTCATCAGCGACGCCATTTTAGGACTCTGTCACTGTGTGTGTGTGTGTGTGTGTGTGTGTGTGTGTGTGTGCGTGCGTGCGTGTGTGTGTGTCTGTGCATCTCTTTCTCTCTCTCTCTATCTCATCTGTGTGTGTGTGTGTGTGTGTGTGTGTGTGTGTGTGTGTGTGTGTGTGTGTGTGTGTGTGTGTGTGTGTGTGTGTGTGCATCTCTCTCTCTCTCTCTCTCTCTCTCGCTCTCTCTCTCTCTCTGTATGTGGTGTAGCTTTATATACATCTGTTCAGTGGATTAGTTGATCCGCAAAGAGAGGGTTATATCTTGATCAAGTGATTCG
>NC_134876.1:78751173-78768673 GCF_041734735.1 Babylonia areolata | reverse complement strand
GAATACGATAGAATGCTAGAAGGAAGGAAGGAAGTAGGGAGGGGGGCAGGGGGGGGGGGGGAGGGAGGGAGGGAGAGGAACTAAGACAGAAAGAGAGACAGACAGACAGACACAGTAGTGTCAGAAAGACAAACAGAGAGACAAACAGAAACAGAGAACTCGAAAGATTGAGACAAGAAAAAAAAAAGAAAAAAAAGAGGGAACGGCTGGAAATGTAAGAGCTAGCTCTGTCACGAAGCGTCAACCATTCTTTCTATTCTTTATGGATGGACTATGAAAACGGCGCATCTACTGTTGTTGACCAAGGGCTTTGCAGACAAAGCAGTGTGGTGGGGGAACTGAGGGTGGGGGGTCGGGGGGGGGGATTTGGATGGATAAGGTGGACAACGAGAAATACCCGCGATTTATGTGCAGCCTTGGGCTCTCTCTCTCTCTCTCTCTCTCTCTCTCTCTCTCTCTCTGTGTGTGTGTGTGTGTGTGTGTGTGTGTGTTTGTGTGGATAGGAGTTCAGACAGGGAGTTGTTTGTTTGACTTGATGTTTCAAGGGGTGATTGAACCTTGTGGTGTACTGTAAAAGGGTGTAAGCATTGTTGTCTTTCCGTCTGTGCGTGCATGTGTTTAATTTAGTTTAGTTTAAAGTCTTTTCACTGTTTAGTGATATCAAACGGGTACAAATTACGTATACATAAAATATCAAATCAAACAAACAAACGAAGGGGGTTCAGGCACTAGCAGGTCTGCACATATGTTGACCTGGGAGATCGGAAAAATCTCCACCCTTTACCCACCAGGCGCCGTTACCGAGATTCGAACCCGGGACCCTCAGATTGAAAGTCCAACACTTTAACTACTCGGCTAAAAAAACAACAACAAAAAAACCAAAATAAAACAAAACAAACAACAAAAAAAAAGACAAAAAAAAAAAAAAAGAACGATACTGAGTAAAACAAAATGTTAATACATGTAGTACAGATTTATGAAAACAACAACAGTATATATTACGTCTTTGTCTCTCTGTGTTTCTGGGTGTGTGTTTGTTAGTCTGTGTCTCGGTGTGCCTCTCTCTCTCTCTCTCTCTCTGTGTTTCTGTCTCTGTCTCTGTCTCTCTCTCTCTCCCTTTCTTTCTCCGATCTTCATCGGGTCTTTAACTCCCATTCATCTCACCCCTTCCACTCCCCCACCGCAACCCCCCCTCCCCCCACCCTCCCACTCCTATCCCTCACCCCATCTTTCTCTTTTCTGTGTATGCAAAAAAAAAAAAGAAAAGAAAAAAGAGTACACACATTGACCAACATTAGTAATCATCGACATTCACGCACAACCCCCCCCCCCCCCCCCCCGGCCACCCCCGGCACCGCCCCCCCCCACCACACACACACACACAAACACACATCCCCTTGCCCCCTTTGCTCTACCTACCTTCCCACTCCTCCACCCCTCCCCCACCTCAACTCCCCTCCCTCCGTCTCCCCGCCACCCCCATACCCCCCCACGCCCCAATCCCAACACTGTGTCTTCTTTTTCCATCTCTACTCGTGGCGTGGCGTGCTGAAAGACTCATCAAGCATTCATTCAGTCCACGACCACCCCCCTCCCCCCCCACCCCCACCCTACCCCCTCCGCCCTCAGCCCCCCCCCTCCCACCACAACCACACCCACAACCACCACACCGCACCGTTCTTTTTTTCCCCCCTCCCTTCCCTCACCGCAACGCTCTCTGCATTACCTCGGCTTTCTAACACACACACACACACACACACACACGCACACACACACACACATACATACACACACATACACATGCATACACGCACATACACACTGACACACATACACGCACGCACGCATATACACACGCACGCACACACACACACACACACACACACACACACACAAGCGTCGCTGTATTTCCTCGGCTTTCCACCACGCACACACACACACACACACACACAGACACAGACACAGACATACGTGCACACAAACACACACCACACCACACACATGTGAGTGTGACACTTAAAGTGCGTGCGCGCACGATCACACACACACACACACACACACACACACACACATGCACACACCACACCCACCCACGCTTATTGCGTGAAGCTCGCACGATCACCTCTCGCCCTCCCCCCCCCCCCACACCCCGCCCCTCGCCCCCCCCCCTTTTTTTTTTACTTACTTTTTTTTTTTCGTTTCCTCCTTGTGCAAACACCACGTGTTAGGTGGGTGAGTTGGGGGGGGGGGGGGGAGTAGAGGGATGTCGAGCAGAGGAGAAGTCTGTCCAACCCAAAACCTTGTCGATACTAATAATAATATAAAAACCCATCCGCCACCATCACCTGACCTGAGGTGAGGAGGGGAAGACTTTGTGTGTGTGTGTGACTGTTTCTGTCGTCAGAGCAACAGCAGCATCCTCACTATCATCACCACCACCACCACCACCACCAACCAACAAACCAACCGTACCATCTGTGTCGCCGATTTTTTTTTTTTTTTTTGGTCCTTGCTTGGCCGTCAGAAACCAAACTACAGGCAACGGTGCAAAGAGGAGCATTTGGTGATCGCTGATTCTTTCGATCTAGGCTTAAAAAAAAAAAAAAAAAAAGTCAGAGGAGTACTCGGAGCATTCGTGAATAATGTCTGTACGAAACATAGTTTGTCGATGAACGTTTTGATACATGTCTGTGTACAAGGCAGCGTAACCTCGATCGCGTGAAGGAGTTAAAAATTGTGTGTGTGTGTGTGTGTGTGTGTGTGTGTGTGTGTGTGTGTGTGTGTGTTTTCTTAAAAAAAAAAAGTGTTATCAGAAATATATGAAAGAGAGTCTGGATTTTAATCGGAGTTGGAGAAGATATTGTGTTCTGTGGTATGAAACTAAGTCAGTGACTATTGTCTAGGATTTTATTTCTGAGCCGAGGAAGATGTGTTTGTGGTATGAAACTTTTTTTTGGGGGGGTGAGGGGGGGGGGAGGGGGGGGGGGTAGATTTTTTCTTTATAGTTTTTATTGGTATTTTTCCCCCCATGTGATCTACGAAAAAAAAAACAGTCTGGATTTCTATTTTAGTTTAGAAGATGCGTGTGTGGTTTGAAATTAGTATTTCGTAAATTTTGCAAATCATTTCTAGTTTTTAATTCTTTTTTTCTTAAAAGATACGATGGACTTATATATAAAAGAACATTAAAAAAAAATGTGTAGTACACGGTGTTGTATAACCCAGTGCCAAAACGTTCACAAAATTAATATAAAAAGACATACCACGCAGTACCAACGTAAGTTCATCGGCTGAGAAACCAACAGGTGTTCTCATCATACGCGATCCAGTAATTTGTGATGTCTGAAGCAAATTCAGGGACAAACGCCTTCTGCACTTTGTGTGTGTGTGTGTGTGTGTGTGTGAGAGAGAGAGAGAGAGGGAGAGAGAGAGAGAGTGTGTGTGTGTGTGAGTGAAGTGAAAGAGCTGTATACGGCAGTTGAAGTAGATCCGGTATTGTATTGTTAGATGACTAAACGGGTTTGAAATCCCTTGACAACAGCACCGTCAGCGTCCAAGCGTGAGAGGAAAAAAAATTGCTGAACAAATCTTTCGCCTCCAGGGTGGACCTTTTATTTTCACGGGCTGTCACACACACACACAGACACAGACACAGACACACACACACGCACAAACTTAAACTGAAGTGACTGGTTTTTGTGAATACATTTGGTGGTGGTGTTTTTGTGGATTTTTTTCTTTTTTTTTTAGTTCACCTGCGCTTTTACCCAGAGCGAAGTTCACCTGGGATTTTTTACCTGAAGCAACATGGAAGAAGGTACGTAGAATCTACAGCTTTCTGTTACTGTTGCTGTGGTGGTGGTGGTAGTAGTGGTGGTAGTAGTGGTGGTGGCGGTGGCTGTGGTGGTAGTTGTTGGTCAATATGAACTAAAAATAATAATGCTGATACTGTTGGTATTTTTTGCGGCAGCTTGTTTGTTGGGATACTAGTTTGTTTGGCCCTGGTTGTAAGCAACAGCCAGTGTTTGTCTGTCTGTGTCTGCATGGTCTCTAACGCTAATGACAGCAAAGTGTCAAAGTGCCCAGTGTCCTCTTTGCCTGTCTGCCCGTGCGTCTCTCTGTCTGTCTGTCTGTCTCCATCGGCCTCTCCCTCTCGTTCTCTATTATTAATTTCTGTTTTTCTTTTGTCTTTTTTTTCTGTCTGTGAATCTGTCTTTGTAAATGTGTGTGTGTTCGTGTGTGTGTGTGTGTGTGTGTGTGTGTGTGTGTGTGTGTTAGTGTGTGTGTGTGTGTGTGTTAGTGTGTGTGTGCGTGTGTGTTGGTGTGTGTGTGTGTTAAAAAAAAAATCTTGTTTTTGCTTTGTTTTTACTACAATTGTGCTTTGTATTTCATCGTCACTCTGAACACTAACTGATAGGCTTACCTGTCTTGTACGCCACAGTTTATATGTATTTATCCATTATTTATTTATTTATTTATTTATTTTATTTATTTACTAATGTAACGGAATCTTTTTTTTACTTTCGTAGGCCTGTGTTATTTTTAACTGGCACTCCATCCGAACCAAAAAAGTAAAACATGAACGCGAATCAAGTTTGTTTTTTTTAGAAGAAGAACGCAAACTCACATTTTCTTTCACTTTTTAATTAACTTAATGATATTAATAAATGCATAATCAAAGAAAGAAAAATAAGTGTTCATTTCCCAACTCACTCAAAAAAAAATAAATTCGTTTTCCCCAACGCACTGAAAAATTAATAAACAAAAAGTAACTTCACACACACGCTACAATGACGGCTGCCCACATCTTAGGCGCCGACACACCCCCGACGGACGCCGTGGAACACTGGGCACCACACCAATGGGTGGTCCGCCGTTGCAAGTTGTTTTTGGCATGGCCGCTCTCCCTCAGCAGGTAGTCTCTCCCCCGGGACGGCAGTGGTCCAGCGTCTCCCTCAAAATGAAATGAAAGTATCCCCATAAGTCTCCCGACTCAACCAGCTATACCCAAATGTCTGCCCCCAATGAATACAGATCAACCATTACATTCACATAAAGTGTTAACGCTTACCTCATACCAAGCAGCTCCCAAAATTATTCGACTTGGAGCATCCCCAACATGAAAAATCAATATTCAACTCACGTATTTTTTTAAGTAAAATCTTTTTCCACATTAAACACAAACCAGTCTTAGCCGAATATTGGAAAAAAATTATCAAGAACAAAAATATTTAGTTTCTTCGGCAAAATAAAACAAATCAATAAATACCTTATCTCCAGTATGTCTCGATGCTGTTCACAACGGGAATGCTTCTGGCCCATAAGTCAAACAGCAATGACTGGCATCAGCAAAAATAAACCAGTTCAGGGAAACGGAACTAGCCTAATGTTAACAATTAACAGTTTTAAAAAAACGGCATTCACGTGCTTCACAATATAATCGCACAACAGAACATCGGATGGGAACCTTATGTTCCTGCGTGAAAAAGTGTCCGCATTTTCAAGTAAACATAAAAATCAACACACACACAAAATACCATATAAAAAATTGTCACCGACAACACATGTACAAAGCGATTTGTTACAACTAATTTAGTTTTTATTTTATTTTATTTTATTTCATTTTATTGTATTTTATTTTTTCTCATGGCCTGACTAAGCGCGTTGGGTTACGCTGCTGGTCAGGTATCTGCTTGGCAGATGTGGTGTAGCGTACATGGATTTGACCGAACGCAGTGACGCCTCCTTGAGCTACTGATGCTGATACTGATACCGTATGACACAGTTTATGACGCCGCAGAGTCATCAGTGGAAAAAAAAAAAAAAAATATAGAGAGAGTGAGGAAGAGAGAGAGAGAGAGAGAGAGAGAGAGAGAGAGAGAGAGAGAGAGAGAGAGAGGTAGGGAGAGAGAGAGAGAGATGAGAGAGAGGGGAGAGAGAAAAAGAAAGAGAGAGGGAGAGAGGAGAGAGAGAGAGGGAGAAAGAGAGGGAGAGAGAGAGAGGGAAAAAAAGAGAGAGAGAGAGAGATTGATTGAATCTTTAATGGGTAAAGAATTAGGCACAGTAAAGGCCTTTTTACAATTCTGCCCATTTAACGACACAAAACATAAAAAAAAGAACTACACAAAACATAAAAATAAAGAAATAAACTGAAATATAATAAAAAATAATAAGAACGACGAATACGAATAGGAACTTGAATAGTCTATTAAAAGTAACAAAGCAATGAAAACTTGAACAATTGGTACATGACATGTACATACGTACTTACACACACACACACACACACACACACACACACACACACACACACACACACAAAAATTATAAAACAAGCAAAGAAAGA
Organism: Babylonia areolata; assembly: GCF_041734735.1. Taxonomy (NCBI): domain Eukaryota; kingdom Metazoa; phylum Mollusca; class Gastropoda; order Neogastropoda; family Buccinidae; genus Babylonia; species Babylonia areolata. The sequence goes on along the minus strand of NC_134876.1, from coordinate 78,762,327 downwards.
CATACGTACACATTCACGCCCACACACTCAAACACACACAAACACACACACGCACTTCCTGTTCACACATACACATACATTCAGTTTTTCATTCATCATGGCATGGCAGCTAGTGGACTGAGTACACGCAAGCATTTGCAAAAGACCGCGAGTAGGTTAATCAAATGTATCGAATAGAAATATTCTTATGTTAGTTTTATATTCTTATGAAGAAGATTGATTGATTGATTGAATCTTTAATGGGTAAAGAATTAGGCACAGGAAAGGCCTTTTTACAATTCTGCCCATTTAACGACATAAAAAATAAAGAACGAACGACACAAAACATAAAAATAAAGAAATAAACTGAAATAAAATAAAATAATAAGAACGACGAATAAGAATAGGAACTTGAATAGTCTATTAAGGGTAACAAAGCGATGAAAAACTGGAACAATTGGTACATTACATGTACATAGGTACTTACACACACACACACACACACACACACACACACACACACACACACACACACACACACACACACACACACACACACAAAATTATAAAACAAGCAACAAAGACATACGTACACATTCACGCCCACACACTCAAACACACACAAACACACACACGCACTTACTGTTCACACATACACATACATTCAATTTTTCATTCATCATGGCATGGCAGCTAGTGGACTGAGTACAAGCAAGCATTTGCAAAGGACCGCGAGTAGGTTAATCAAATGTATCGAATAGAAATATTCTTATCTTAGTTTTAAAGAGAGATATGGCTGGAATTTGACGACATGTCTTTGGAAGCATGTTCCATTCGATGCTTCCATTAAATGAGAGACTCATCTTAAATAAATCAATTTTAGGCTTTGGGACAATAGCTCTATCTGAATTACGTTGGAACTGGAAACAAAATAACGATTTTAAATATTGTGGGCATGCGTTATGAACAATTTTATGCATAAGAATCAATGTGTTATATCTAATAAGTATATGAACAGGTAATATTTGAAGTTCTTTGTACATATTGTGCACAGATCCACCTGTGGTATTTACATGGTTAATCATCTTAATGGCACGTTTTTGTAAAGAGCAAAGTGGCTTTAATGTAGAAGGAGGACATTTACCCCAAATAATCGAGCAATAGCTGAGGCGAGACTGGATATAGGCAAAGTAAAACACACGTCTAGAATGATTATCAAAAAAGTGTTTGATCTGTGATAATTGGAATACACTAGATGATACTTGTTTTATGAGGCAATGAATATGTTCCTGCCACGAAAGATTTTGATCAATAGTAATGCCTAATAGCATATGCTTAGTAACTTGTTTGATAGTATTGTCTTTATATTTTATGTTAAGTTGTGCTTCTTTTATGTTCTGTCTTTTCTGACGAGGACAAATTAACATGCATTCTGTCTTTTCAGGGTGCACGACCATATCATTAGCATCACACCAGTTTTCGACAGATTTCATGTTGGCATTCAGGTGATAACTAATTTCGTCAACATTGTGACTAGCATATTGTATTGATGTATCATCAGCAAATAAATCACAGATTGCATGTTGAATTGATAAAGGTAGATCGTTGATATACAAGGAAAATAAGAGAGGGCCTAGAATTGACCCCTGCGGTACTCCTCTTGGAACATGCCTTTTGGAAGAAATAAAGCCACGTGAATAGACAGCCTGAATACGGTTTTCTAGGTAAGATCTGAGAAACAATAAGCAGTTATCGTCAATACCATAACATTTCAATTTGTGAAGCAATATTTCGTGATTGATTAAGTCAAACGCTTTTGTAAAATCAAGGAATATCACTCCAACCACCTTGCTTTTATTAATATCACGCAGCCATGCATCAGTTATTCTACATAAAGCGGTTTCACAAGAATGGTGCTGTCTAAATCCTGATTGATTGGTATGTAGAAGCTGATATTTTTCAATAAAGAATGTAAGACAAAGGTGTACATGACGTTCTAGAACTTTTGAGACAGAAGACAACAATGAGATTGGTCTGTAATTATTGACATCATTAACATCACCTTTTTTATGCAGGGGAATAACCTTTGCATATTTAAACTCTTTTGGAAAATGATTTTTGGATAGACAAAGATTGAAGAGATAAGTAAGAGAATCGGCAATATAAGGTGCAGATAGTTTTAATATTTTTGGACTAATGCCATCGAAGCCACACGAGTTTTTATTTTTTAGCGATACTAAATAAGATAAGACTTCATGAATAGACATTAATGGAACAGAAAACTTTGTTTTTATATCTTTATTATGACAGAAGTTTTCTAAAATGCTGAAATCAAAAGAAGTGTGTGCACTGTCATTTGCGATTAATTTGTTTCCAATGTCAGCAAAGTGATTGTTCAGTGTATCAACAGGAATGAGACATTCCGCATTTGAATTGTTTGGTTTGGTGAGTTGGTGTATAGCCTTCCATATGGAGGCTGTGTTGCTTTTGTCTTCGATTAGCTTACGAAAGAAAATCCGTTTAGACTTTCTGATCATGTATTTGACAATATTACGTTTCTTCTGGTATTCTTCGAATGGACCGATTATCTTTTGATGGTCTCTGTCATCCATTGCTTGAAAGATATCTTGCGTAAGCCAACTCGGAAGAATTTCCGACTTGACTCGTCTCTGAATTAAAGGGATATGTTTATCAACAACATGCAGTAACGTTACAGTCCAAAAGGAAAGGGCTTCGTCTGGATTAGTAAAGCTATAAATGTTAGTGAAAGGTGCAGAAATGAGGTCTGATTGAAAGGCGTCCAGATTAAAATGTTTAAATGACCGAAATGTGACAACAGTATGACCTGTTTTGGGTATTTTGAAACCCTTTTTTCCCCATGTAATGCAGACGGCATTGTGGTCACTTACGCCAACATTCGGCACACAAATTTCTCGAACTGATGTTAGATTGGATGTATAAATATGATCTAAGAGCGTTCTAGTTTTTTGTGTAACTCTGGTGGGGGAATCAATACACTGATGGAGATTGTAAGACGTATAGATGTTGTTCCATCGGCTATGACGCTGAAAAAGATCTAAATTAAAGTCACCCAAAATTAATACTTCTTTTTTTGAAAGCCAGGCGCTGTCCATCATTTCACAAAAATCGTCATACCACTTGGAAAAACTCTTAGGATGTCTGTACAAAAATGCTATAAGGAGCGAATCTGTTGATTTGTTTTGGGATTGAACTTCAAGCCACAGTGATTCAACATCTGGATGATGTAGGTCATTACGAATTCTGTACGGAACGTTATTTTGAATATAAATGACGATACCACTTTCTTTAGATTTTTGAGGATTTTTCCGAACAATATTGTAACCAGGAATAGAAATAAATTTGTCATTAATGTGAATGTTCGTCCATGATTCAGAAAAGCCAAAGATATGGAATGGTTTATCATTATTATATATCATCTTCGATACGTCTGTCATTTTATTGACCAAATGACATATGTTTAAGTGACCTACTCGCAGTCCTTCACAAACAGGCCAGTTCGAGACATTAGCAGGACTTGACATTAGTGCATAATAAAAATACTACCTAGATTTTCGAAATGCAGTTCTAGTAAGGGAAAGTGCTGAATAATTCAAGCTGAGAGAGAGAGAGAGAGAGAGAGAGAGAGAGAGAGAGAGAGAGAGAGAGAGAGAGAGAGAGAGAGAGAGAGCTTGTATGTCTGCGTTGATTTGACGTCAAGGCAAGTCTCTGGGAACGTCAACGATGCAAACTGAAACATCCATGGCGATGACAGCTTGCAGGGGAGGTGGAGGTGGGGAGGTGGGGTGAGTTAAGTTCCCACAACGTCATGTACGATCTGGGCTGATCGTCAGTCATCTAATTATTTATGATACAAGAGATTGTATCAAGGGGTGAGGTCTGAGAGCTGGGAATTGGTCTGTTTGTAAAGAAGGGTTGAAGAGTGGTACAGATTTAACGGGGAAAGGGTGTGTGGTATGTTGGTAAGCATTGTGGAATGATGGTTGTTCTGGTGACAAAGAATAGCAGTTTCCAAATACTTTGTTTGAATAATGACACAAGTTGTTGGAATAGTGGTCATATTGACTATCAGCAGCAGCTGGCTGGAAGTCGTACTGGTCTTGATGACAGACAGCAGGATTGGGTGGAGGGTCGAAGTGCTGTGTATGTGAGGCCATTGGGAACAGGTCCTGATTAGCGTCTGGTGGAAAGTCGTGGCGCCGTGGCTGCGTGATGGGAAACTGGGCCTGATGAATGGCTGGTGGGAAGTTGTGGCGCCGTGGCTGTATGATGGGGAACTGGTCCTGATGCATTCTAGTAGCACCGGGTGGAAGGCTGAAGCGTTGTGTCTGTGTAGGCATGTAGTGCTGGTCCTGTAATGGATGAACAGGGAACTTGCGGGGTTGGGTCGGCTGACCGTTAGAAAAAACGGGCCTCAAACGATGATATGGACCACCCTGATGAATGTGTTTTCCACGGAACCGGCGTTCTTGATTAAGTGTTAATTGACTGACAGGATGCCTAGATGTATGTTGACGGTGGTGTGTATGACAACCAGTCAGCCCTTTGGGTTTCTGAGAAGTGTTAGGATTTTTTTCAGTTTCTGAAAGACGCTTTTCAGTGAGCTGTAGATTGTGGGCCAACTGAGCAGTTCCTTTTTTACTCAGATGGATATGATCTGAATAAAGGGTACCATCTGAAGGTGATCTGAAGGATGGCATATGGTTTATGACTGGTACTCCTAGACGATGGCATACACTTGACAGGGTTCTGTTTGATGGGAAAATAGCGTTGTTGAAGTTGTGATTTCCCTTTGCCGGAACAATGGAGCTCATGTGAATGGATGCCCTGGGGAAAACACGGTGAATACTTGATATGAGTTTGTTCCATGTGTCTTCTCCGATGCGACTACTTGTACAGTCGTTAACACCGACATGGACAGTGACCAATTCAATACTTTTGTTTTCACCCAAAGAGTCAAGCCATTGTTTCAGATCAGTGCTTGTCATTCCAGGTACACAAATCTTAAAAAGATAGGTACCGGGCGTTGTGATCCTCCTAGGGTTTATATATCTGATGACAGAGTCACCAATTAGAACCCTGGTGGCTCTTCCTGGGATTGTTAGTTTAGATAAAGTGTTCAGAGCAGATCGCTGTAAGCCTTTTGATGTGACAGTGGAAGAAGATTGAGACTGTGGATCACCATCGTCGTGGTGTTTGGTACGGTTTGAAGTGCGACGAGTTTTGAAGGTCTGGAAGTCGGTGTCACAGGGCACGTTGTCACTGTCGACATGCTCGAGATGAAGAAAACGATTCGAAGTGGTAACATTTGCAACATGTTCAGTGATTGAAGCTGATCCATTTGTCTGTGTGGATGATGTTACACACACACACACACACACACACACACACACACACACACACACACACACACACACACACACACACACACACACACAGAGTGTTGCATGCAGTCCAGATAACCACACAAGCCGTATCAGGAGAAGAAGAAGAAGAAGAAGGAGAAGAAGAAGAAGAAGAAGAAGAAGAAGAAGAAGAAACGGTAGTAGCGGAAGGACATCGACTTAAACATCAGTATGTCATACGTGAGGAATGTGGGTTGGTTGGTTTGTTTTTTGTTTTGTTCTATTTTGCTTACATTACTTTTTTTTATTTTAATACAAATCTGTTTTTGTTTTGAAAGGGGAGAAAGCGAAGAGAGAGAGAGAGAGAGAGAGAGAGAGAGAGAGAGAGAGAGAGAGAGAGAGAGAGAGAGAGAGAACGCATAACTCAGAACTCAAAACTTTTTTTGTTTGTTTAAGGATTAAGATTTTAGGCATGGCCCATTCTTCCAGTCTGTCCTTGCTAATCTACATCAGTTACTATACCACACACATATAATTAATGGAAAGGGGAGAAAGCGAAGAGAGAGAGAGAGAGAGAGAGAGAGAGAGAGAGAGAGAGAGAGAGAGAGAACTCAAAACTCAGAACTCAAAACGTTTTATTTTGTTTGAGGATTAAGATTTTAGGTATGGCCCATTCTTCCAATCTGTCCTTGCTAATCTACATCAGTTACAATAGCACATATATATTAAATGGAAAGGGGAGAAAGAGAGAGAGAGAGAGGAGAAGTAGTAGTAGTAGTAGAAGAAGAAGAAGTAGTAGTAGTAGTAGTAGTAGTTGAAGAAGAAGGAAAAGAAGGAGAAAAAGATGATGTAGTAGTAGAAGTATTAGTAGTAGTAGTAGAAGGAAAAGAAGGAGAAGAAGTAGTAGAAGTATTAGCAGTAGTAGTAGAAGGAGGAGGAGGAGAAAGAGAGAAGTCACATCGACTTAAACATCAGTCTGTCATTCTTGAGGAATGTGGGTTTGTTTGTTTTTTTTGTTTGTTTGTTGTTGTTTTCTTACTTTATTTTTACTCCTTTTTTTTCTACGGGTATGTTGGTTTGTTTTTTTTTTAAATAAACATTTTGTGTTCAGACAAGGGTTTACAGATACAGAATTTACATGTGTTGTGCATTAGGAAGTATAGGGTAAGCATTCTAGGTACTGACAAGTCCACAACAGCAAAACAACATATGTTCAATGGCAGAATTCCAAGGTAGCATTGTATAGCGTAACCTTGTATTAAACTATAAAGTGCCCTTTTCCACACAAACTTGCTATGTTCCGTAGTTATGTTAAAGGCATACTTGTCTACTCCATATGCCTGTTTGAGGTCTTTTTTTTTTTAACATTTGTAGTGTTGGTTTTATTTTGTTGATTCTACATTTCTGTACATAAAATTTAGCTATCAATAAAATATATGAGAAACATTCATCAGTTTTCATTTTGTTATGTCCAAAAAAGCACGAGTGTGTCATTCAGGCTAAGTCTATCACAATGTAAACACTTTTTTTTAGATATCTCACAAAGCTCTGTCCAAAAATGTTGTACGGGTATGTTTGTTTTTTTTTCCTCCCAGCGCAGATCAATCGCCTGTGTGACTTAATTATTGACCTGTCACGTGTACGACACAAATTATGACACCCGCTGAGCTGAGCTGTCAGTTACAGAGAAGGGCGAATAAACGAAAGAAAGAAAGAAAGAAAAGAAAGAAAGAAAGAAAAGACAGATGAAAAGAAAGAGACGAAGAGACGCGGAAAAGCAGCATCGACTTTAACATCAGTCTGTCGCTTGCACGTGATGAGTGTCTCATTAGTGACACATCTGGAGAACACAGAGAGAGAGAGAGAGAGAGAGAGAGAGAGAGAGAGAGAGAGAGAGAGAAGACGAAAACATAAATAATGACAGAAGAAGAAGAAGAAGAAGAAGAAGAAGAAGAAGAAGAAGAAGAAGAAGAAAGGGTTAGAAACAGAAACAAAGATGATGTACGGATGAATAAATGGATGGACGGATGGACAGGATACAAAAACAAAGAAACAAAAAAGAACTAACGAAACGCCAAGGAGAAAAGTTAAAAAGACGTAGGGATGAATAAATGGATGGATTCGAAGAAAGAAAGAAAGAAAGAAAGAAAGAAAGAAAAAAAAGAACACGAAAGAAAGAAATATATTCAAAATTAAAGAAAAAAAAAAAGAAAAGAAAAGAAAGAACAAAGAAAAGACCCGAAGACGGATGGCTGGCTAGCTGGATGGATAGAAGGAAGGAGGGAAGACATAAAGAAGGAAAGAAAGAAAGAAAGAAAGAAAGCAAGAAAGAAAGAAAGAGACACGCCAAAAGTGATGGATGGACGGGTGCTGGGTGGATTCATAACTGGATGAGTTGCGGGTATATACACACCTTTACGATACTATCAAGAAAAAAAATGCAGTCTGGTTGGAGGGCGGGGGGGGGGGGGGGGGGGGGGGGGGGGGGGGGGGGGGGGGGGGGGGGGGGGGGGGGGGGGGGGGGGGGGGTAAAAAGAAAGAAAGAAAAAAAAATGAAAAGCAGAAAAAAAGGTGGAAAGAACAGTAAAGAAAAGGGAAAGAAAAAAAAAAAAGAAAGAAAGAACGAAAAGCCCGTGTTTTGTTTGGTTCCAAAAGAAAGACATGGGTTGGAAAGAAAGAAAAAAAGATCCTCTTTCTTTCTGTCGTCTTTTTCTCTCTCTCTCTTTTCTTTCTTACATAACTCCTTGCTTCCTTCCTTTTCCCCGTCTCTTTCTCCCTTATGTTCTTTCTTTCTGTCTTCCCTTCTATGAAGTAATATCAAACAATGTTCTCAAACTTGCCTTGTTGCCTCTGTGTGTGTGTGTGTGTGTGTGTGTGTGTGCGTGAGTGAGAGAGAGAGAGAGAGAGAGAGAGAGTGTGTGTGTGTGTGTGTGTGAGTGAGTGAGTGTGTTTGTGTGTGTGTGAGTGTGTGTGTGTGTGTGTGTGTGTGTGTGTGTGTGTGTGTGTAAAAGTTTCCCTATCATATACACGAATCTCCCTTCCTCCCTCTCACTTTCTCATCTAGTTCTTACCCCCACCCCCCACCCCCGCCCCACCCTCTCCATCCCCCACCTGTTCCTCATGTTAGAAAAAAAAAAAAGCTAAAGATCAGGTTCAATTATAAAATCAAAACGTATTAACCAATGTATGTGTATGTCGAACTTTTATTGTACTCTTTAAGATTAAAACGTATTAACCAATGCATGTGTATGTCGAACTTTTATTGTACTTTTTTTTTTTTTAAGATTAAAACGTATTTAAACAATTTATGTGTATGTCGAACATTTATTCGCATTTTATCGCACGCGGTACATTGTGAGGGCAAATTTCCTGACGATGGTGATTGTGTAACGCTTTTCTTTGCCCTCTCTCCCCCCCCCCCCCCCCCCCCCCCCGCACACACACACCTCCACACACCCCTAAACCCTATCCCGCCATGTTCGTGCGGCTGATCTCACTTTAATGATGGAATGACGACTTTGTCCTCATAATCAATGTTTCTTAAAATAAGTCACAGTCTTTTTTTTTCCCGAATAACCCGAAGGCGTATTTCTGCACTCTTTTTTTTATTATTTAAAAAAAAAAAAAAAAAGGTTATTATTATTATTATTATTTTCTTTTAGATAATAGAGTGACTGATTGATTGATTGTTTGATTGATTATTTTTGTCTTTCTTTCGTTCTTTTTTTTTCTTACTGTCATTTAAAAAAAAAAATTCATTCATTCATTCATTGTTTCTTTCTTTCCTTCTTTCTTTCTTTCTTTCATTCATTCTTTCGTATTTCATTCATTCATTCATTCATTCATCATTCATTGTTTCTTTTTTTCTTTCCTTCCTTCTTTCTTTCTTTCCTTCCTTCCTTCCTTCGTGTTTTTCTTTCATTCTTTCATTCATTCATTCATTCATTGTTTCTTTCTTTCTTTCTGTCATTCTTTCCTTCTTTCGCATTTTCTTTGATTGATTGATTGATTCATTCTTTCCTTCTTTCTTTCTGTCTTTCTTCTTCTTTAGAGGCACATTCCCGATCCTTATAATTATTGAAGAGGAACCAATAGTTCACCCCCCCCCCCGCCCCCCGTCTACCCCCTTCCCCCCTTCATCAATTGAAGAAAAGAAGGGAAACAAACGCAAAATAGGGGATGAAAAGACGAACGAACGAACAAATAAACTAACAAAAGAAGAGACGAGCCCTATAGCCGAGTGGTTAAAAGCGTTGGACTTTCAGTCTGATGGTCCCGGGTTCGAATCTCTCGGTAACGGTGCCTGGTGGGGTAAAGGCTGGGAGATTTTTCCGATCTCCCAGGTTAATTAATGTGCAGACCTGCTAGTTCCCGAAACCCCCTTCGTGTGTATACGCAAGCAGAAGATCAAATACGCACGTTAAAGATCCTGTAATCCATGTCAGCGTTCGGTGGGTTATGGACACAAGAACATACCCAGCATGTACACCCCGAAAACGGAGTGTGGCTGCCTACACGGCGGGGTAAAAACGGTCATACTCGTAAAATGTTGTGCACAAGTGAACGTGGGAGTTGCAGCCCACGAAGGAAGAAGAAGAAGAAGAGAGAAGAAGAAAGAAAGGAAGAAGGAAGGAAGGACAGCGGAAGACTTGACAGCAGACAGGTCTGAAACTGATTGTCGGGTTCAAGGGAGGGAGGTCATCCCCGGGACATGCAACTGACACGATGTCCGTCGTCTTGTCAGTTAACTGGTGGCCCGTGTGCCTGATTAATTTCTGTGGTGTGTGTGTGTGTGTGTGTGTGTGTGTGTGTGTGTGAGGGAGAGAGAGGAAGGGGGTTAGGTGGGTGGGTGGGAGGAGGAGGTGTGTGTGTGTGTGTGTGTGTGTGTGTGTGTGTTAAGGTAAACGTGCCCTTGCGCGAGGGCATGTGTGTGCGTGTGTGAGTGTGTGTGTTTGCACGTGTGTGTGCACGCACTTCTGATTGGGTACGGGGTTACCTAAGTCTGTGTTTCTGGAGGAAAGAAGAAGAAGAAGAAGAAGAAGAAAGCTCTCTGACAAGCAAAAGCCAGCATCTACGTCAGCTAAGCTTGGAAAGCTATTGTTAGGAACTGTACGGGCGCTACGTTTCTTGGGGGAGGAGGGGGGGGGGGGGACAAACAAAAAACAACAACAAACACACACACACACACACACACACACACACACACACACACAAACAGACATAGCGAGCGACAAACGCGTCATAGGAAAAAAAAAAAAAGAAAAAAATCAACAGCCGTGACTTGCTTCGGGAATGACGTCAAGTCTCAGTGTGAAGACCTCTTCCCAGTATAGACTTGAGTTTTCTTTTCTTTTCTGTTCCCTGTGTGAGAGGGTGGCTGTGCCTGCCTAGCAGTACTACCTTAGAATCACGATTGAGCAGTATACCCGTGCGAAATTTGGCAGTGCGTGCTTGGCATGTGCATGTGATCGCTTGAAGACGAGAGACTTATTTAAAAAAAACAACAAAAAAAAAACAACAAAAAAACTTTACTTTTGTTTGTTCGTTTATTACTTTGTTTGTTGGTTTTCGTTCTTTTCTTTATTCAGATCTATTTTCATTCGTTTGAAGAAAAAAAAGTTTATTATTAGGAGCCTGTTATTCTTATTATTTATTTATTTATTTATTTATTTATTTTCGACTGGTGAAATGAGCGTCAAGAAAATTCCGTTTGAAGGTGGGTGTTGTTGTTGCTTATTTATTTATTTATTTATTTTTTTATTATTATCATTTTATTAGTATTACTATTATT
>NC_134876.1:78741173-78743673 GCF_041734735.1 Babylonia areolata | reverse complement strand
TCTGAAGAAATTTGTGCAATGTTGGTTTGGAAATTATGCCAATATTCGTTTGATTTGCAAAGCATCGTGCTGTACCTTTCATGCTAGACTTACGGCCGCTCCCTTTCTCTACTTTTATTTCTTTGAGGCGATCGATGGTGTGATGGCCTTGTACCTGTTCTTTTTGGTATTCTTGGACTTTTCTGAGGATTTCCGATTTTTCTACATGCAGGCCGCTCGTTAAATACACATGTTAATTAAGCATCTGTCACGTTTCAGATGTACGTTTGTGTGTGTGTGTGTGTGTGTGTGTGTGTGTGTGTGTGTGTGTTAAAGGTTTTGATCGGTAACCTTCGGGTTATTATTTTTTTAAAATGCAAATCATCATATATATATATATATATATATATATATATATATATACATACATATATATATATATATATATATATATATATGTATATATCCACACTTTCTCCCAATGTGTGAAAATACGTGTGGGAAGTTCTTGTTTTTTTTAAACAAATTTCCTTTATCGTCGGGGATGGCGTATTGTCTTTTCGTAGCAAAAATCTGAAAGGAAACGATTCTAAAAAAATACAATATAAAACAACAACAACAACAAAACGACAAGAACCCCCCACCCCCACCCCCCAACCCCCTTACCACTGATTGAATGACGCAGGAAACGAATGATGAGCGCCCAAATGGCAGCTGTCAGTCGGCTCTAATCAGGCAGACGGCAGCCTGTTGTGCAAAATGACTCCGTGTTTGTGAAGCGTGCAGAGCTTCTTGGTCTCCGACCAAGGACAGGCGATGTATGAGTACCCATATCCTCCTCCTCATCATCACCATCATCATCAGTGTAGTACAGTAGCCGTAGGCGTTTCCTGTTAAGTTACCTTTGGGGGGAAAAAAAAGAAAAAAAAAGAAAAAAGCCTGCATCATCTACTCATCTCCTTCCTTCTTCCTGTGCCGGTTCGCTAGGGCCTGATACACCTTACGTGAGAATTGACTGGCTATCTGTCGTCACGAACTTGGTGAAATGCGTCACTTTCAATCCGCACCAATTATCACCGACCACTAACCACCATCACCTGACGGAAAAAAAACAACAACAAAAAACAACAACAACAACAAAAAAACACACTCAAAAACCAACAACAACAACAACAACAAACACACACACACACACACACACACACACACACACACACACACACCCTCTTATTTTAGCTCACGCTCTCTCGCAATCCAACGCCTTCTCAAACATTACAAGTAACCCCCCCCCCCAAAAAAAACAACAACAACAAAAAACAAAAACAAAAAAACAACAACAAAAAACACGGGGATAGCAACCCTCATTATTTCAGCTTTTTTTTTTTTTTTTTTTTTTTTTTTCCTAATCCGAGGTCAGATGCAAATGGTTTCTACCGGCAGAAAATGATGTAACCCCCCCCTGCCCTCCGCCCCCCACTCACCCTTTACTGGACGCTGTGACGATAACGCCTGACGTACCTTCACATCCACCCCCACAATCCCCACAACTCCTCCTCATATCCCTGCCCCTCCCGCCCCTCCTCCCGCCCCCCACCCTCCCTTCTGCCTTCCTCACCCCCTCGTCCCCTCCTCACCCCCCACCACCCAGCTCCGCCCCTCTCTCCCCCCTCCCCCCCCCCAAACCCCTGCCCCCCCCCCCCCTCCCCGTCTCCCCTAACGTCACACTGCTAATGACATTAGTTTGAAAACTAGCTGTGTTACGGACGTGACGTGAGACCCAGTTTTCAGTATTTTATTTTTATTTTATTTTATTTATTTATTTTTTTTTTTCAAACGATCATAGTTCACTTCCTTTTGTTTTATCCGTCTCGCTGGATTAGACATCTGGATTGGTATTTACATCGTGGGTGGTTTTCTTCTTCCCGTTTGATTCCGTGGGTTGCGGCTGTTGGTAGGTGGCTGTAGGTATGTGTACGTATGTACATGTGTGTGCGGTTCAGACTTATTTCGCTGCTGCCACTGTCGGGTTGACTGGAAAGAGCGCTTGCACACACAGTGATGTCGGGCGAAGGTGAGGTTTTTTTTGTGTGTGTTTTATCAGTCGCTGGAACCTATTTTACCGGCAATTTCTGTGCAGGTTTATGAAGCGCTATTACCGTCGGTAGATGTTGTGACCCATTGTTCAGAGGATTTCGACTCTATGTTTTTTTTTAAAGTTATTTTACTAATTTTTTTTTTTAAATATTTTTTTATAATGCGGATTCAGTCACTAAACTAACGTGCCACCATCTTGCTTTTTTCTGTTTTTTTTTTTTTGTCCCACACACCATGAAAATGCAACCAATTGGTGGTATAGTTTAGGACGCTAAAATAGGACATTTACCCTCTTTTTTCGGTTTTGTTGTTGTTGTTGTTGTTGTTGTTGGTTGTGGTGGTGGTGCTACTGCTGCTGTTGTTGTTGTTGTTCATGTTTTTATTCTTATTTTTGTTGTTCTCATTCTTTTCTTCTTCTTTACTTTGT
>NC_134876.1:78726173-78733673 GCF_041734735.1 Babylonia areolata | reverse complement strand
CACTAGACTTTGAGTGTTGGTCTGTACGCTGGTCATTCGGATGAGACGATACACCGAGGTCCCGTTTGCAGCATGCATTTGGAGCACGTAAAAGAACCCTCGGCAACAAAAGGGTTGTCCCTGGCAAAATTATGTAGAAAAATCGATTTCGACAGGAAAAACAAATATAACTGCAAGCAGGGAAAAAAAAGGGGTGGGGCTCTGTCAGCGTAGCGACGCGCTCTTCCTGGAGAGAACAGCCCGAATTTCTCACAGAGAAATCTGTTGTGACAAAAAGAGTGATGCAAATGCAGATCTGTTTCACCGGTGTAATCAGGTAAGCATAATTGGCCCACATACTTTATGTTATACCTTGTCCAGAGAGAGAGAGAGAGAGAGAGAGAGAGAGAGAGAGAGAGAGAGAGAGAGAGATTCTTGAATTCGAACACCCTTTAATCATTTTATAATTGTTAAAATGGTCATGTTGAGAGAACAATCGGAGAAAAACGGAATGATGCCAGTAGTCCAGACACATTAACTTTTACCGAGTATATTTTGATATTAAGAATAGCCAGAAGGTATTTTCTTAATGTCATATTTGAAATAAGTCGGGGGAAACCCCACAGATTGGACAAAAGAAAACAGAAAAAAACCCAAACCAAACCAACAACAATAAAAAAAAACAAACCCCAAGAAACCAAGAATGAAAGACACACAGCAAGTAAAAAAAAAAAAGAATGTAAGGCAAGAAAAACAAAAGAGGAACATAAAAGGACAGCATAATGTTTCTGAAGCAAACAATGTAAACGTGATGCGCAAAGATTCAAACGATTTTGCCATTTTGGATGGAAAAGAAAAGAAGACAGGGAAGAGACTCTCTCTCTCTCTCTCTCCCTCTCTCTCTCTCTCTCTCTCTCTCTCTCTCTCTCTCTCTCACACACACACACACACACACATAACTTAGAGGTTTTTTTTCTATCCGACGATAGGCGACATATAAGTATCCATATCACACACACACACACACACACACACACACACACACATTTGCACGCACACACACACATTTGCACGCACACACACACACACACACACACACACACACACACACACGTACAAGCACGCACACACTCACATACACACACACACACTCTCTCTCTTTATCTCTCTCTTGCACACACACACACACACACACACACACACACACATTTGCACGCACACACGCACGCACACACACACACTAACACATACACACTAACACACACACACACACGCACACACAACAAAATATATAGGTCCATGCACCAGCAAGAAAATACAACTTCCTCATGGTTGATATTTGTTAGAAAGATGCTCGAAATTATAGGCCTTGATCACATTTGGAAAAACCGATTCACATTCAGTGTACAAAGACTGAAATACGTCGTACATAAAAAAAAGAAAATGAATATATCAAATACTGGAAAGATAAAAGAGAAAAAAAAAACATTAAAGCTAAAATTTTACAATACGATTGTAGCAGAGTACAAAACTGAAACCTGTCTTTTAAATATATCAGATAAAAAACACAGACAAGCTTTAACGAAACTCAGAATAAGCGCGCATGACCTAAAGATTGAGAAAGGTAGATATTTAAATATTCCACAAGAAGACAGATTGTGCAACAAGTGTATCATCCTGGAAGACGAAATCCATCTTCTTGATCATTGTATTAAATATAAAACCTTAAGGCAACAATTTTTAAAAGATATTCAAAATTCGAATAACACAGGAAATATTCCCAGTCAGGTGATGCTAACAGATGATGAATATATATAAACAAGATTAAGAAAATTTGTTCATGAATGCTGCTGTAATTTACTGCATTAACTGATTGATTAATTGTGTGTTTTTCATTCATTCATTCATTTACCATTACACTTGTGTCTTATAAACCTTACGGTTTCATGACAATAAAATATATTCTATTCTATTCTATTCTATTCACACGTGTGTGCAACACAATTGAAGGTAGGCGCCCGCCTGTATAACCTTAACGCAAACAAACGTGTGCCACCGTAAATGCCTACCCCCCCCCCCCCTCCCCCCGCGCCCCAGGCCAGCCCCCTCCACCCCACTCCACCCCTTCCCCTCCACATCCCCCCCCAAACCCCGTCCGCCTCTCCCATTCCACCCGCCTCCCCCACTACCTCCCCCTCACGAACTTGACAGTTACTCAATAACATGGTCCTCCACTCCCCCTCCACCCCACCCCCTCCTCTCTCCCTCCCTCTTTTCCTCTCCCATTCCATTCCGCACCAACACCCACCCCCCCTTCACCCCACTGACTTCCCTGCTACGTCACGCTCCCAAGTAATTTTTGTTACGTGACGTGTTAATTCTGTAACACAAACTGGCATGTTTATTGGCTTTTCGCCACTTCGGGGGGCTTCTCTTGCCCATCTTACTTTACAATCTGTCCTTCACAGTCACGAGTGGAGTGATGGCCTAGAGGTATTGCGTCCGCCTCGGAAGCGAGAGAATCTGAGCTGGTTCGAATCACGGCTCAGCCGCCGTGGTGGTCTGGACGCTAGTCATTCGGATGAGATGATAAACTGAGGTCTCGTGTGCAGCATGCACTTAGCGCACGTGAAAGAACCTTTGGCAACACAAGGGTTGTCCCTGGCAAAGTTCTGGGGAGAGCAGCCTGAATTTCACACAGAGAAATCTGTTGTGATAAAAAGAGAAATACAATACACACCCCTTCCCATTCTCTCAAGCAGGACCTCTGGAGAAAAGCTCCTTCGAGTCCCCAAATTTCTTCAAATGAAAGGGTTTTTTTTTTTTTTTTTTTTTTTTTTTTTTTTTAGTCAAAACGCTTTTTAGTAACAAGCACCTTCTGTCTGGAATTCTCTTTCTTCTCCGTCACTCACCAACTCTGTCCTCTTGAGTTAAAAGAGAGAGAGAGAGAGAGAGAGAGAGAGAGAGAGAAAGAGAGAGAGAGAGGAAAAAGAAAAAGACATAAATAAAAAGAAGTCTAAAATGACTTTTGGATGCGACGAAATGTATTTTCGTTTGTCTGTGTCCTTCCCACCTTCTACACACCCCCTTCCCCAACCCCGCACCCCCCTATCTCAACCTCTCCCACACCACCACCCCCACCCTCTCCCCCCACCAACCTCCTCTTCCTCTTATTGAAGTCTTCATGTGGTGTGGTGTGTGCTTGTGGGTGGGTGTTTACTGTGTATGAGCGCGCGCGTGTGCGGTTTCCCATATTTTGCGGGTGTTTTTTTGTGTTGTTTGTTTGTTTGTTTTTTCTAGGTGTGATTATTCATATCTGTAATTTGTTGTTTTGTGTTGGTGTGCAAAGATTTTTTCTTTTCTTTTCTGTCCTCATGTACTGTTGTGCGCAAGTTTGCACTGTTTCATGTGTATATGTTTTTGTTTTTTTTATCTGAGAAAGTTTGATCCCATTATATGGGGAGTTTATGTCAGATAATTAGTATATCAATATCAATATTAGCAGTGGTAGTGGTAGCAGTAGTAGTAGTAGCAGCAGCAGCAACAGGAGTAGTATTAGTAGTAGTAGTAGTAGTAGTATTGTTGTTATCATCATCATCATCATCATCATCCTTCTTCTTCTTCTTCTTCTTCTTATTATTATTATTATTTTCATCATCATCATCATCATCATCATCATCATCATCATCATCATCATCATCATTATTATTGTTGTTGTTGTTGTTATCATCATCATCATCATTATTATTATCATTATCATCATCATAATCATCATCATTACCACCTATCTCATCTCCCTCTATTCTTGGGTCATCGTGTTGTCAGTTTATATAGTCTCTATTAGTTACCTCCTTTCTCTCTCTCTCTCTCTCTCTCTCTCTCTCTCTCTCTCTCTCTCTCTCTCTCTCTCTCTCTCTCTCTCTCCCTCCTTTGGTGCCTTCATTCCATCTCTTTTTGTTTTTCCTTTCTTCTTTCCTCCCTTTCCTTCCACCACCTTTTATCCCTTGCCTCCGTCCTTCCTTCTTCATCTTCTTCTTCTTTTTCTTGTTGTTGTTGTTGCTGTTGTTATTGTTGTCGTTCTTAATGTTGTTGTTGTTGTTGTTGTTGTTGTTGTTGTTCTTCTTCTTCTTCTTCTTCTTCTTCTTCTACTACTACTACTACTACTACTACTACTACTTCTTGGTCTTGTTCTTTTATTGTTGTTGTTTTCGTTGTTGTCATTGTTCTTCTTCCGTTTGGTCTTCTTTTCTTGTTGTTGCTGTTGTTGTTGTTGTTATTGTTGTTGTTCTTGTTCTTCTTCTTCTTGTTCTTCTACTACTTGGCCTTGTTCTTTTATTGTTGTTGTTATTGTTTTGCTGATCTTCTTCTTCTGGAAATGTCTAATCTCTGTGAAAGCTGGATTCAGTATTATAACAGGCAAATTTCTCGACTCAACCTTTTAAGCTATTTCAATCATTTGACAGGCAGTCTGGTGGCCGCGGTGGTGGGCTGCGTCCTGAGCGCCGCCATCTTCTTCACCTTGACCTTGCTGGTGTGGCGCTACTGTCGCCGGAAGCGCTCTCTCAGCGGGAGTTACGAAAAGATCGTGTCGGACCACCGTCTGCAGCACGTAGCTGTGGAGAAAGGCTGCAGCAACATCCCTGCCACTGCCGTCAGGTGTGTGTGTGTGTGTGTGTGTGTGTGTGTGTGTGTGTGTGTGTGTGTGTGTGTGTGTGTGTGTGTGTGTGTGTGTGTGTGTGTGTGTGTGTCTGTGTCTCCGTATGTGGGTATTCGTGTGGGTGTAGTTGTGTGTGTGTGTGTGTGTGTGTGTGTGTGTGTGTGTGTGTGTCTGTGTCTGTGTGTGTATGTGGGTATTCGTGTGGGTGTGGTTGTGTGTGAGTGTGTGTGTGTGTGTGTGTGTGTGTGTGTGTGTGTGTGTGTGTGTGTGTGTGTGTGTGAGTGTGTGTGTATGTTTGAGGAGGGTAGGTAGTGTCTGTGTCTGTGTCTGTGTCTGTGTCTGTGTGCAGGCCTATTGATATAAATATTTGTGTGTAGGTGTGTGCGCATGTGTGTGTGAGGGGGGGGGGGAGTGGCGGGGAGAGAGGGGGAAAGGAGGGGGGGGGGGGGGGTAGAACGGGGTGAGATTATGTAGGGTAGGACGGGATGGTGGTGGTGGTGGTGGTCATCAGGGCTAGGAGACGGCTGCGGTGTCTGTATCCTGAGACGATTTTTACGCCATGTTTCTTTCAGTTCCTCGCCTCTCGTGAGAAGAGACACTGGCGTGGAAAATGATCGTCTGTTTCCATTACTTACAGTCTGCTTCTAGGTGTTTTTTTTTTTTTTTTCTTTTTTTTTTTCTCATAACTCATAACGTCATCCTCTTTGACTATTTCGTTGTGGAGTAGAATGTGCAGCAGTAAATCATATTATTTGCTTCTTTCCGGCTATAATTTGTAGCTTGCCACTGACTGTTATATCAAAGTCCGTTCGAACACACACATACACAATATATATATATCTATCTATATATATATATATATATATATATATATATATATATATATAATTATATGTATTTATGTGTGCATGTGTAAACACACACACACACACACACACACACACACACACACACACACACACACACACACACACACACACACACACACACACACAAACACATATTACACACACACACACACACACACACACACACACACACACACACACACACACACACACACACACACACACACACACACACACACCCTAATCATTCTTTGATGAATCCGTGCTTATCTTCAAAGCTGGGAATATTTCTACATTTCTCTCCAAAAGTTTGCGGAACTTTGCCTTTGGTGACTGTTGATACCGGAAGACTCTTTCAAACGCGTTCCCGTAGTGCCAGTCACATTTACATTAACTGACTGATAGCTGGAGCGGAAAAAAAGCAAGAATATCTGTCGATTTAGATAGTTGTTCGTGATCGTCGTGCACAAAGTGATGATGGAGTCTCCCGTCGGACCGACGGATGAGTAGGCAGGCAGGCTTATCTGTCGGTGTGTGTCCTCAAATGGGAGAAGAGGCCGATTCTGGAATCAAACGTCTTTATGCCACTAGAGCACAGCATCCTCCAGCGAGAGCGGTCAAGGGCATCAGTTTCCCAGGAAGCGATTTCTATGTCACAGGCTTTGAGGTTTGTCTTCAAGGTGACCTTGAAGCGCTTGCAGGGTCTTCCAAGTTCGCGGTGGCCTTCCTTCAGCTGGCCATACAAGAGCATCTTCGGGATCCTGCTGTCTGTCATGCGGACAACGTAGCTGGCACTGGATCAGCAGGCTTCCGATGTGATGAGGCCTTTGCATAAATCATTCTCGGTTGTTGCTCGTGAATATTATACGCTAAGTTAACCACTGGAGCTTGCACAAATCTTTCTCTGTGGTCTTTCGTGAGCATCAATGTGTTCTTTTGTGATTAGGCCGTTTGAACAAGTCATTCTCCGAATGAAATTCAGCGGCCCTCTTTCGCCTCTTTTCAATGATACATTCTGTCGGCAGGATCCGCACACTGAAAATGATAATTATTATGCAAAAAATGGGAGTGAGTCACTGAGTAGGCTACTTTTACCGACAAACTGACCACCTTGACAGGATGTCGATAGTGTGAGTCCTTCACACGTGGATGTGAAGACATTGCAGTATTTCTACACCTTTGAGTCATACTTTCAAATCTGATATTTTAGATGATATGATTGGATGTGAAAACACTGTAGTATTTCTATACCTTTGAGTCATGCTTTCAAAACTGATATTATTTTAGATGAGATGAATACATCAGTTTCGAAAAAGAAAAGTCACTCGACTATACAGACTGATGTCCCATTACACAGCAGAATGGCACTGTTTCTGGAAGATGTATGCAGCAATGTATCTTCCATAGTGAGCAGCTTAAAAGTTACTATCTCAACCAAAAATGATAAAAATGACTGCTAATAATCAATATACCATTATGTCAAATAAAACTGATATTCTATTTGTAAAAAGAAAGGAACCAAAAAGACTGACAATATCACTCATCTTCTGCGTTCTCTCCACTGGTTACCTTCTTTTTCAGTCTAATATCATCATCTTAGATGAACAGACTATAAATAAATGAACGAACCGCTGGTTACCAATTTCTGCCCGCATTTAATACAAAGTTGCAATTCTCACCTTCAACTCCATTTTGGGTGCTGCTCCTCAGTATCTGAGAGAATTGATTCAAACCTACACACCCTGCATTGTCTTCATAATTAGAATGTGTTGAACAAATTGCCGGATGTTATGTCCATAAAGTGTTTTTTTAACAGAAAAAAAAGAAAAAAAAGAAAGAAAAAAAAGAATGTAAGTTTTCCACGGCCACCCACACATACACACACACATACATACATACATACATACAGACAGACAGACACAAAACAGAAACACGAGGTTACTACAAAAATTCACACTGTGTATTAACACACACACACACACACACACACACACACACACACACACACACACACAC
>NC_134876.1:78701173-78716173 GCF_041734735.1 Babylonia areolata | reverse complement strand
TATCTCTGTCCCTCTGTCTTGTCTTGAAACGTGTCTGTCTGTTCTCTCTCTCTCTCTCTCTCTCTCTCTCTCTCTCTCTTCCTTGTCTGTATCTGTCTTGTCTTGTCTTGAAACGTGTCTGTCTGTTCTCTCTCTCTCTCTCTCTCTCTCTCTCTCTCTCTTCCTTGTCTGTATCTGTCTTGTCTTGTCTTGAAACGTGTCTGTCCGTTCTCTCTCTCTCTCTCTCTCTCTCTCTCTCTCTCTCTCTCTCTTCCTTGTCTGTATCTGTCTTGTCTTGTCTTGAAACGTGTCTGTCCGTTCTCTCTCTCTCTCTCTCTCTCTCTCTCTCTCTCTCTCTCTTCCTTGTCTGTATCTGTCTTGTCTTGTCTTGAAACGTGTCTGTCCGTTCTCTCTCTCTCTCTCTCTCTCTCTCTCTCTCTCTCTCTCTCTCTCTCTCTCTCTCTCTTCCTTGTCTGTATCTGTCTTGTCTTGTCTTGAAACGTGTCTGTCTGTTCTCTCTCTCTCTCTCTCTCTCTCTCTCTCTCTCTCTCTCTTCCTTGTCTGTATCTGTCTTGTCTTGTCTTGTCTTGTCTTGAAACGTGTCTGTCTGTTCTCTCTCTTCTTTTCTTTCATTCATCTTTTTTTGTTTTGTTTTGTTGTTGTTGTTGTTGTTGTTGTTAATCTATCTCTTTCTATATGTTTCATGGTTGTATTTCTTAAGAGAGGAAGAGTCTAAACGCTGTTTACATCTTCACCTTAAGGTGCATTTGATTTCGCATCACCTATTATTATTTCAAACTCTATATTTCTTAAGTATCAGTTCGTGAAAATGTGAACATTAAATTTTGAAGCTAAAACGAAAACAAAATCAGAAAAAAAGAATCGTAGAAAGAGGGATGAAAAACGGAATAAGAAGCGAGAAAAACGAAAATCTGATAACACTTTTTTAAAATTTCAATAAAGAAGCAAATGCAGACAGGCAGAATGAAAACTACAAAGAAAGGAGAAAATAATTATAGAATGAATGAATGAATGAATGAATGAATCTTTATTTTCCAACGGTGAAGATATTAGCACTTTGGCCGACTTATACATCTGGCCGTTGTTCTAAAAGACACACAAACACACACACGCATATAAATGTTGTTATAATAAATACATGTATAATGTACAAGTAGAACACATCGTGAAACTCAGAGACACATCTGTAGAAGAAGAAGAAGAAGAAGAAGAAGAAGAAGAAGAAGAAGAAGAAGAAGAAGAAAAAAAAAAGAAAGACATAAAAATTGAAAAAAAAAACAAATCAAGAAAAGGGGTAAAAAGTGAATTTGTTTTTACTAAACTAAAGAGAAGGAAGTATGAATAGAGAGAGCGAGGGAGAGCTAGAGGGAGGGAAGTAAGTAATAAAGAGAGAGAGAGAGGGGGGAGAGAGAGAGTGAGAGTGGGAGAAAAAGAGAGAGACAGAAAGAGAAAAGGGGAGAGAGAGAGTGAAACGGGGAAACGGGGGTTGGGGGAGGGGGGGGGTTGGAGAACGAGAGATAAAGAGAGCGAAAGGGAGAGAGAGACAGAGACAGACAGAGAGAGACAGAGGCAGAAAGACAGAGAGAGAAAGGGAGAGAGAGACAGAGACAGACAGAAATCCGGGTCAGAGAGAGACGGAAGGAGAAGGAGTGAGAATCGAACAACTGTTCTCTCTCCACCATCTCTCTCTCTCTCTCTCTCTCTCTCTCTCTCTCTCTCCACCCCCTCTCTCTCTCTCTCCACCCACTCTCTCTCTCTCCACCCTCTCTCTCTCTCTCTCCACCCTCTCTCTCTCTCCACCCCCCTTCTCTCTCCCCCCTCTCTCTTTCTATCTCTCCCTGTCTCTGTGTCCCTCTATCTCCGTCTCTCTCTCTTTTTATCTCCTTCTCTCTCTGTCCCTCTCCCTCTCTTTCTATTCCCCTTACTCTCTCTGTTTCTGTGCCCCCCATCTCTATTCCCCCTCTCTGTCTCTCTCTCTGTGTCTGTCTGTCTCTCTCTTCTGATATTCCCCAGTAGACACACCATGCGAGAGTCAGAGTCAGAGACAGAGACAAAACAGAATGGGAAGGAAAAGATTATGAAAAAAAAAGAAAGAAGGAAAGGAAGGGAAAAAAGACCCCCCAACCCTCCCCCCTCCCCCCCCCCCCCCCCCCCCCCCCCCCCCCCCCCAAAAAAAAAGAAAAGAAAAAAGACGGGATTCTGGCGTCAGGGAGATCACGTGTCCAAACATCATCCTTTATTTATACCGTGCGGCGATCACCATCATTGCGATATCCACCGATACCCGCAGCTTTATGCAATGCACGCACACACTCACAGACAGAAACGTACATAAACGCAAGCGCACACACACACACACACACACACACACACACACACACACACACACACACACACACACACACACACATATGCGCGTGCGCTCACACACATATACACGCACGCTCGTACACAAGCACACACATGCATGCGTTGTTTGTATGTAAATGAATATGTGTGACTCTGCTGAATGTGATTTTGTTATACATTTTGTATGCCAAATTTCACCGACTTCGCCACACTTACTTATTTTCTCTCCGAATATAATAAAGTTATTCTGATTCTGACGCTCATGCAGACTGGAACTTGATGATGGCATCATATATAATCTGATTGAAGCAATAGCAAAATGCAAGAAGAACGAAAGAAAGAAGAAACAATAGCAGCAGCAATTGTCCTGGAAGATGCACATATAAAGTCCA
Source organism: Babylonia areolata (assembly GCF_041734735.1). Taxonomy (NCBI): domain Eukaryota; kingdom Metazoa; phylum Mollusca; class Gastropoda; order Neogastropoda; family Buccinidae; genus Babylonia; species Babylonia areolata. The sequence goes on along the minus strand of NC_134876.1, from coordinate 78,713,432 downwards.
GTATGGAATAAGTTTGATATTAACAAGATGGACTTCAGGAAAGGACTGTTGTCCTACGTCTCGGAGATTGGATGTCTGCACCGTCTTAATTTTCCATGGGACTGCCACAAGGATCTCCACTCTCTCATGTCCTTTACGATGTCTACACGAGAGGCCCTGCAGACCTAAACAACTATGGAGCAGCTCGGGTACTCATGCTTGCGGACGATGGCCTAGTCTTCAAAACTTCGAAAGATGCTCAAGATAGAACTACAGCTGTCCAATATCGCCGAGTAGTGTAAGGACACAGGTTCTTCCATCATTCCAGCGAAAGCCCAAACGTTGCTATGCACTCTCAACAACAAAACTGTGAACAAATCACTACCAGCTATCTCTTTCGACGGAATTCAGATCACAAAAACTGACTTTCTACTCAACCTAGGAATACAGTTCGACAGGATGTTCACCTTTAGAAAACACACTGAAAGCACTGTTCTAAAATGCAAAAAGGGCCTTTCAGTCTTTTTTTCTTGTCTTTTTTTTCTGCCCCAACATCTGCACCGTTTCAGTGGCATGACTCCCGCGCCGCTCATTTAGATTCCCCCATACACGGCCACACCCGGGTTCGTCCATCGCAGTTCCAGCGTCGGCAGTCCACAGGGAACCATCGATGTTAGGTCGCCAGGAGGCCACACACCAGAGGAGACCCTGCACTGCTGCTGAGTCACTTCGGTGGTGTTCAGTGGTGCCTGTTCTGTTTTAACGTACTTAGGACACCACCTGCTAAGCCCCCTACTAACGACAATAATGGCTTAGTCGCGGAGCCAGACTGAGTGAGCGTCCCTCCCAGAGTGGAGACCGCCACCACGCCCCTCAAACAACAGCCTTTCAATCTTATAGGCAATGACATCCAAAGGCATCGAACAACGCCACTTCTTCCGGCTATATCAATCACTGTATCGTATTCTTATCGACTACGGACCAGGGCTAATAACATTCTAAACGCAGCCTCCTAGAGGTACAAAGAGTTCAAACTGGAGCTATGTGGCTCGTCCTTGGAACGGAGATCATGCGATACATGTGCAGGCCAGAAACAAGTTGGAACAGGTTAACTCTCTCCATACGAACGGCGAAACAGACGACGTTAACAGCGTTTCACCCCAATTACCACCATCAAAATATTGCAAGCGGAAGGCTCTTATACTGAAGAAGTGAATGTTGACAAAGAATACCACAATTCTGACGACGGAAGCTAAAGGTTGGGTCATTCAGACACCCACTGAACATCCGAGGGATCTGTGTAGAGGAGAAGAGAGGACTGGCCGTACTGAGTGAGTTAAGGTCTACTTCAGAGCATTAGAAAAACTCCCAGAACCCACTGCATGATGCAGTTGAGGAACCAAAAAGTAGCCGTCCGGGATTCGGAAGATCATGGATGGGACATGTTTGTTCACGGAGTATGGCTACCAACATGGCGGGATAAAAACGGTCATACACGTAAAAGCCCACTCGTGTGCACGAGTGAACGTGAGAGTTGCAGCTCACGAACGAAGAAGCAGAAGAAGTTCTACATTCACAGGTACGAGAGAAAAGGCAAGATTGTTAATGTAAAGACACCGACCTGTATACATTTAGGGTGCACGTGTTGCACGCATGTCTTAACCAAAAATAATAAAACAGAAAGAACAAAACAATTACTATGTATACACCATTGCAAACAACGCACCGAGAACAATTAAACCCCAAAGACTAGTGTTTTTAGCCTAGGCTATGGCAGAGATGTTCTCTCTGTCTTTATGCATGAAAAATAAACGTGGCCAAAATCTCTGGTCACATTGCAGCTTTCATTTTGCAACAGAAACGGTGACAATAGGTTCTTGACATTTTGTGTCAAGTCAAGTCAAGATTTTATTTCATGATGGTAAATTGAATAAGCAACAATTGCTTTTTTACATCAAGCCATCAATGAAAATAATAATCATAATAACAACAATGTGTGTGTGTGTGTGTGTGTGTGTGTGTGTGTGTGTGTGTGTGTGTGTAATATGCTTGTGCAAATATTTCTTCCTGAGATCGTTGATTAATGGACAGAATGTTAACATATTTTGATTCGTCTTCAATTCTACCACCCGAATGACAGCTTTTTCAAAACATCTCGACAACGCTGACTTACGGAACTTAACGACAGCCGATCTGAATTTGCTAATGGTAAGATCTGATAAGTATTTTTCAAGTTGCCCTAGGTAGATAGATAGATCAGAATCAGAATCAGAATACCTTTATTATCTCGTAGAGAAATTAAGTGTGGTGAAGTCCGTGATACATACACGGTAAAATTTGGCATACAGCATATACGTAACAAAATAACAGATAGAGAGAGAGACACAGAGAGAGAGACACAGAGAGAGAAAGAAAGACAGACAGACAGACAGACAGACAGACAACGGACGGGGATACAGAAAGGCGTAGATACAGGAAGGGAAGAAGAAAGACAGAGACCGAAGAAACGCACACAAAGAGACGCCCACAAGACGAAATCCAAAACCATTGAGGACAGATGGCCTTGACTACATTTCTCCATTCTCCTCTGAATGCTCTCTATTGGCATGTCAAAAAACACTGGAAGAAAACAGGAGAAAATCATTACTGAAGCCTTTGCTTTCATAATCGTATTATTTATGACTTTATAAAATATTCGAACAGAGTTATAGTGAAAGGGCAGAAAAAGAATCAGAAGAAGAAGGAGAAGAAGAAGAAAAAGGAGAAGAAGGAGAAGAAAAAGAAGGAGAAGAAGAAAAAGAAGAAGAAGAAAAAGAAGGAGAAGAAGAAGAAGAAAAAGAAGGAGAAGAAAAAGAAGGAGAAGAAGAAGAAAAAGAAGACGACGAAAGAAGACAAGTAAAAATTGTCGAAGACAAATGCTGAATGTGGGGAGGGAGAGACTGACAGACAAGCACACATAAATACAGAGAGAGCGAGAGACAGAGAGAGAGAGAGAGAGGTGGGGGTTGCAGAAGGTGTACAGGACAAAGTGACAGACGAAGGCAATAAAGAATAGATACACTCCCTGTCAGACAACGCAAAACTTGGCAGACAGCTACAGAGACAGAAACAACTGGACTTAAGAAAACAAAACCAGCAGAGATGGCCGCGGCTTCTTTTCGTCTCCCCCCCCCCCCCCCCCCCCGTTCGAAGACCAGCCTTCGGAGACTCTCCATTTACATACCGAGGTAACAGAGGAGAAAACAAAAACCGGACGTTGCCATGCCCTGATCACACGCCACTGACTCCTCCACAGTTCCACAGCGCATGGGAATGTCTCGCAGGGGATGAAGAAGATCTTTCTTTCCAGACATGGAAGAAGTTTAGCGTTCTGGACACAATGCTGCAGCAGCAGCAGCAGAAGCAGCAATGAAGGGGAGAATGTATGTTGCTTTTGACAGAAACCTCTGGAGAATAGATGGTCAAAGATCATTTCGTGCGCATGCTCTGTTCAAAGAGTAGCTTGGCAGACGTCTCATCTAAAGAAAGAATGTTGATACACATTTTCGCAGAGTATGAAGTTGAGTTTCATCATATTTTTAATTATATGCTTTTTTATGAGTGCTGGAAAGAAATATCCATTCATACAATTTCACAGAAGATCAGATGTTTAAGGCTCCACACATGGTGTAACATCAGAAAGAAATCCGGCTTAACAAAATGTACAGTTTTGTTTTTGCAATGATCATCAAATCACTTTAATTGACGCTGAGTTCTCAGATCTTCCAAGTAATATCTTTATTTGTTAATGTGTTTTCTTTTTTTTTTTTTATAATCACAGTGACGTAATAAAAAAATGAACATGTTGTATACTGCAGTGTTTGATTTTGCACATTTCATGCATCTCTTATTTATCATTGTCGTTGCAGTTGCAGATTGATTATCTTTGTGATATTTATCCATACGCTTTTGGCTAGAACGTTTCAGTTTTGTTGTCCCTAAAAACATCAGAACAAAGATTTTTTTTTTTTCTAAAGGAAGACAACTACTTTCTGCATTTTTTTGTTTGTTTTTTTTGTTTTTTTGTTTTTTGTTAGCCGTTAGCCACTTATCTGGAGCTTTATTTTTTCAGCCAGCAGAATAAGAAATGTTGCCAAATCTGAGCAATGGGAAAGTGGTAACAAAATAAAAAAAGAAAAGGAAAAAAAGAAACACAAACCAAACAGGCAGCAACAAAAAAATGTAACAATCTAGATTATCGCCAATAATACGAGAAAGACATGAATGCATATTCACATGTATGCAAGATATTACTAACCAAATCTACAATAATACTGTACTGAGTGCTAAAAAAACAGAAGAAAAAAGTATGATACAGAAGCTTTTCTGCGCAACTTTGTCTGGCATGCATATGTAATGCCGAGAATCATTTCTGAAGGTTTTGTACTGATATTGAAATTATTTGAAATTTTATGATATCAAAGTGAATGAAATGAGACGGTAAAGACAGGCACACACTGACACACTTGTACATACATATATACATTCATACATACGTACATGCGCGCGCGCGCACACACACACACACACACACACACACACACACACACACACACACACACAGAACCAGTCCAGTCACAGAGAGAGAGAGACAGAAAGAGACAGACACAGAGGCAGAGAAAATTCAGCACAGACAACAAGAACAGGCAACAATGAGGTTCTCTCTCTCTCTCTCTCTCTCTCTCTCTCTCTCTCCAACCCTGCTGGTCGGGAACCGCAATTAAACCACTCGTACCCTCCAGATGACCATGACTTGTTTTTCTGCTTATCTCCGGTTACCAACCTCACCACTCTCTCCCCTCCCCCCCCCCCCCCCCCCCCCCCCCCCACACACACACACACCCTTCCCCTTTCGCCTCCACCTCCCCTTACCCCCTTCCTTCAGTTCATCCATCCATGGTAACGTCCACCCATCTGCATAACAAACAGCCAGCCCTGGACGGAGAAAAGTAAGTGCGGGGCCTTCATCAGACTGCATGTAATGAGTCATCATCAGCAAGACAGATGTGGCTACATCGCACACAGGAGACCCCTTGGGTGGTTGTGGGAATAGAATAGAATAGAATAGAGTATTTTATTGTCGTAAAAAAAAAACACACCTTAAGTTTTTATAAGACACAATGAAACAAAACCATAAGCATTTATTATGAAATGAAACATTCGTGAACAAAATTTCGCCAGCCTTGGCTGCGAGTCTCCTTTAGTAATAAGATCAGTTCGCTTGGCTTGGCATTTGGACGACATAATTACGTCGTTTAAGACTGTTTCTGTAATCACAATCATTGTCTAAATTCCAAGTATGTGGGATTTTAGAGGAGCTGCAATGCGACGTTTTTGTTTGTTGTTGTTGTTTTTCTGGCTACATATGCAGCACCAGCTCTGACAAAAAATGGATTTATTTGATAGAGGTCTTTTGGGACCAAAGCCATTCAACAAAACACGCCGCGGTGCATCTGGAGCGTCTGTTTTACTTTAATTAAATTCTTGCTCTGCGGGTAGACTGACCCTCCCCCCCCCTCCCTCCCGCCTCCTCTTCCATACATACCCTCAGTCCCCACCCCACCCTCTCTCCATTTCCCACCATCATTTCCTTCCAAACCCCCTTGTCGTTCTCTCGCCTTCACAGAGTATGTACTGACATGAGGTTGATTGTCATCTTTTTTTTTTCCTCTCGTTTTTGTTGTTGTTGTTGTTTCAACAAATGGGGATGCATATTCGCTATCTCTGGAACAGCAGACTGTGAGTTTCAATTTTATTTTGTTTTATTTCATCATTATCATAATTGTTCGGTTCTCAAGTACTGAAATGTAGTTTTGAAAGACTGTTTTTTTTTTTAATTCTCAGCAAAACGAAACAAGAAACAAAGCAAAACAACAACTACAACAACAACAACAAAAACACACACACAAAAAGACCCCACCGCTCTTCAGGATAATAAAACTGATGAACGCATTAGAAGCGCAATAATCCTGGAGCAATTCACCTTTTCCTCCAAACGGTTTCTTTTCAGTTACAGATGACTATTTCTTCTTCTTCTTCTTCTTCTTCTTCTTCTTCTTCTTCTTCTCCTCCTCCTCCTCCTCCTCCTCCTTCTCCTTTTTCTTCACGAACAAATGTAAAGTGCGTGCGTGTGTCTTTGAATGTGTGGGTGTGAATGTGTACGCATGTTTGCTTGTTTTATTGTGTCTGTGTCCGTGTCTGTGTGCGCGTGCGCACGTACGTACGTGATAGTATGACAATTGTTCTTTTTAATGCTTTGTTATTGTTAATGGACTGTTCCAGTTACTGTTTTTATCCGTCGTTATCATTTCTTTTTTTTCCCCCTTTATTTCCATTATTTGTGTCGATAAATGGGCAGAATTATAAAAAAAGGCATTCACTGTGCTAATTCCTGACCAATTGAAGATTCAATCTTCTTCTTCTTCTTCCCACTTATGGAGGTTTTCATTCTCAAACCATGCATATCATTGTTTGTTATTATTATGCAATGAATAAACGTAATTTTCTGATGGTTACCAAATGTGCACTTGAAAGCATTCCTTTCGGACATACCTGTTTGGAAATTATCATCGAAAAAGGAAATCGAGAAAAAGTGGAATCACTGGCAGAAGAAGAAGAAGAAGAAGAAGATTGAGATGAAGACATTTCTCAATACGAGAAGAATCAAAAGCACCTTGGTTAACACACACACACACACACACACACACACACACATATATATATATATATATATATATATATATATATATATATATATATATATATATATGGGGGGGGGGGATAATAAAATAAAGATAAAGATAAAAAGAGCAATGTGTCGTGGTATAAAATGTACCAGACACATGATGAATAATGTAAAGAAGGGACAACCGGATCCAAGTGTATGTAATTCGGTGCGAAGGGTTTACGAAACACATGCATACTGAATCAGGCTTCCATAAGACAACAGATGTTGCACTTGGCAGTCAAGTCACTCCACCGAAGTCGTAACCCGAAAATAACACCGAAAACGGAGTATGGCTGCCTGCATTGCGGGGGATAAAAACGGTCCTACACGTAAAAAGCCCACTCGTGTACATACGATTGAACGTGGGAGTTGCAGCCCACGAACGAACGAAGTAGAAGAAGTAACCCGAAAATATTCTTTATCACTGATTCGCTCTTTCTGAATTCTGTCAGTGACAACGGCGCATCTCGTTTCGCCTACGCGCATTTCGCCTACAGACTGTCAAGTGCGTTGGTTTCGCCTACGTTTTGTTCGCCAAATTATATAGCTCTGTAAACATCTAGCTGCATTTTGGATAAGTTTTATCAGTTGCACCAACAGCTGTTAAAAGTTTTAAGGATAGTGAAACAGCTGTGTTGGTCGTTATCTCTCTCTCTCTCGCTCTGTCTGTTTTTGTTGTTGTTGTTGTTGTTTTTATTCATTATTATTATTATTTTATTATTTCTAATACAGTTCTTATTTTCTATAGTCTACCCCTTCATGTGGAGCAATGGTTATTTCTTTTTTATATAAGTGAAATTAACGATCCCTCCCTCCCTCCCTCCCTCTCTCTCTCTCTTTGTGTGTGTGTGTGTGTGTGTGTGTGTGTGTGTGTGTGTGCGCGCGCGCGCCATGTTTTAATGTACCGCAATTCTCACTTTTGGAAGCCTGCCTCTGCACTGTGATCACCATGTTACTTCTGCAGCCTGTCATCTGTTGCACATTTCATTTTCATTGCATCGGTTTGTGACTTCGGTCTGGCCAGCACTATGATTTGGAGGTAATAGCAGATCTTCACGTTTGCTTTTTTCCCCCCAGAGATTCCACGCTGGTGTGTACAATGTTACCACTCCAATGATCACCAACAGCTTCACCGTTCGAGAAGACAGAATGTCAATGTGAATTTTTTCCCATCACTAGTAATGCTCATCCCTATAATTATACGCAGAATATTGGGTTGTACACTCCATACATGGCCTGAATCTGTTTTAAGCAGTCAAACAAACAGAATCTACCAGGATATGTTAGCATGACCTCAGCTGTTGGCGAAAACCAACGTGACTGCGCAGGCGAAATGAATACGAGTGTGTCGCCGAAACGGTACTGCTGACATTATGAAGGAAAAGTAAGGCGCTGGTTTTGGTGGCGAGAAACGCGCTTACGCGAAACATATAGCACCCCAGTTTTCTTTTTCTTCTCTTTGTTCGTGGGCTGCGACTCCCACGTTCACTCGTATAAGATAAGATAAGATAAGAATAACTTTATTATCTCCAACTGGAGAAATTTGGTCAGGTGCATTATCACAACATAGACAAGTAAACAACATGAGGACCATAACTGTAAAAGCCAACAACAGCCCCTACAAATATTACGAAGATACAAATGTAAAACATATCACATACATCGTTTCATACATACATCCACACACTGCAGGTAATAACTAGTATTCTTAATGTAAAAACAGAAAGAATTAAGAAACATTATTTGAATATAATTATAAACATAGCCTACTATACTGCACATTGATTATAATAGACAGATAAGATAAGAATAAAGATGAATTGCGGAAAACCACAACCAGATAATCAGCACACACCCGCACCGCACACCCCCACCCCCACCCCACACACGCGGATAACTTGATTAAACAAGAGTAATAAACATATGTTCTGAAATAAAAGCATTTCACATATTCGTTTTTAAAAACATTGCAATTAATTATTACATCGTAGTTATTAAACAGAAATATATTTAGAATATGGACGTTAGCATTAGACATATTCATTGTACGTTCATCCTGCATATTGCACATTATTCTTCCTACATATTGCACATTCATTATAACCAATTGTCACGTTTTAAGCTCAGTAAACACACACACACACACACACACACACACACACACACACACACACCTAACTAGAACAAGGTACAACCTATCATGCACGGACTTTCACACGTCTCACATGAGACACACACACACACACACACACACACACACACACACACACACACACACACACACACACACGCACACACACACACACACAGTTCTCAAGAATTTAAAAGGTGGATTGAACGTGGAATAAAAGTCTTCAGAGCTCTGGATTTCAACTTAAAAGTTCTGTAGCGTCGTCCTGATGGCAACAGCTCATAATACTTTGCTAAAATATGGGTGTCGTCAGTTGCTATCTGCCTGCTTTTTTTAACCACTCGACTTTCATACAGCTCTTGCATACTAGCTTGTTTCACTCCCACAATTTTACTGCATACACTCATGACATCGTTCAAAACACGCTTACTCCTCACTCCCAAACTTCCATACCAGCACATAAATGAAACTGTAAGCACGGACTCGATACAACATCGATAATAACTTTGAAGAATATTTGAATTTATACCAACATTTCTAAGCTTCTGTAAACAAAAAATTCTAGATTGACATTTCTTATGAATGGAATCAACATTTCTGTCAAAAGTCAGCTTATTGTCTAAGATGGTCCCTAAATATCTATATTCATTGACCCTCTCCACTGTTTGACCATCAATAACAAGGTCAGCTACAGGCAAGGGGTCTTTCCGAAAATCTATTAACATTTCTTTTGTTTTCAATACGTTGAGATCCAGATAGTTTTTCTCACACCAGGAACAGAACTTTTTAATTTCACTGAAATAAATAGCATCAGAGTTGGACAGATCTTCAATTGCTGAATCATCAGAATATTTTATGACAAGAGTTTCCTCCGTGCCTCTGCAGTCATTTGTGTACAGTGTAATAAGAACAGGGGATAGCACTGTACCTTGGGGTGCACCAGTAGAAGTAGATTTTAGAGAAGAGTGGGCAGAATGAAAGCGGACGGACCGAGTTTTATTGAGAAGAAAACTTACTATCCAAAGAGTAAGCTTCGGATCAACATCCATGCCTAGCAGTTTGAGGGCAAGGAGATGAGGCTGTAATGTGTTAAAAGCAGAAGAGAAGTCAACAAAAAGGATACGAACGAAAGATCCCGTGTTATTCAAATGAAGGAAAGCATTATGAAGGAGAGTTAGGATAGCATCGTCAGTACTTATGTGTGCTTTATAAGCAAACTGAAGAGAGTCTGTATACACGAGTGGGTTATATATATATATATATATATATATTTTTTTTTTTTTTTTTTTTTTTTTTTTAATTTATTTTTTTTATTCGTGTATGACCGTTTTTAACCCCGCCACGCAGGCAGCCACACACCGATTTCGTGGAAGGGGGCAGCATGCCGGGTACATTCTTGTTTCCTTCACCCATCGAACACTGACGTGGATTGCGGGATCCTTAACGTGCGTATTTTGATCTTCTGTGTGCGTATACACACGAAGGATAGGGGTGGGGGTGGGTAGTAGGGGGGTTGGGGGGGGGGGGGAGGAGAGGTTGGAGGGGGGTTAGGGGGGTCAGACATCAGCAGTCTGCACATCTGTTGATCTGGGAGAACGGGGGGAAAAAAAAAACAAAAAAAACTTCACCTTTTACCCACCAGGCCCTGTGACCGGGGCTGGAACCCGGGACCCCCCCTAGATTGAAAGTCCAACGCTTTAACCACTCAGGCTGTTGCGCCCGTCGCTCCCCAGTCAAAAAAGGACAGGAGAGGATAGAGGAAAGGACCGTAAACGGTGAATGGGCGGGGCGTGGTGGGGGTGGGGAGAGGGGCGTGGCGGGGGGCGGGGGAGGGGGTAGGAGGGTTAGGATCAGGAGAGAGGGAGCAGAGTAAAAAAAGAAAAGAAAAAAAAGGGGGTGGGGGAGGGGGAGGGGGTGATATAAGAGCAGTTGGCAAGGCGAACAGAGCAGAATCCAGCATTCATACTGGACATTGGCCAGTGTCCGGCCGTGAGTATATTATTGGGTTCCAACAGATGACCAATCGTTTGCTACTCTATATTGGCACATTTTCGTGCTGCGATGAAAAAAAGAAAAAAAAAAAGAAAAGGGAGAATCCGTTGCCAAAATGTTTCGCGTTTGACCTTGTTCAGTTGATTAAGAAAACACAAGGCATCGTACTAAAAATGTATTCGATGATTAATTTTGTTTTCTATTTGTTCCTTTTTTCTCTCTCTTTCTTTTCATTCATTCATTCATTCATTCATTCATTCTTTCTTTCGTTCTTTCGTACTATCTGTTCCTTATTTCTCTCTTTCTTTTCATTCATTCATTTATTCTTTCATTCTTTTTTTCGTTCTTTCTTCATTCCTTCATTCTTTCCTTCCTTCCTCATTTTTTTTCCTTTGTTGCCATGGCACATTCGTAGAATTTAGGTTATTCTTTTCTTGATGCTTCTTCTTCGTCTTCTTCTGCTTCCCTGACTTGCATTGTAATGAAATAATTGTTCTTTTCATTGTCTTGTTTTTTTGTTAGTGGGACATTCCACTAAATGTTTTCATTCATTTCTTTTCTTTCTTAAATATTTTCATAGTTGTATTATTCCTTTTTTTTCTCTCGTTCTCCTCTTGTTATTATTATTGCTATTTTCATGTTTTGTTCGTTAATTGAGCAGAATTATATATATATATATATGCTTTTATTGTGCCTCATTCTTTAGCACTTTGTGGGTTGACATTTTCTTTCTCTGTCTCTTTGTCCCTCTCTCTATCTGTGTGTGTGTGTGTGTGTGTGTGTGTGTGTGTGTGTGTGTGTGTGTGTGTGTGTGTGTGTGTGTTTGCGCGTCTGTGTGTGCGTGTCGCTCTTTCTGAGTCTGTGTGTGTGTGTGTGTGCGCGCGCGCGTGTGTGCGTGCGTGCGTGTGTGTGCGTGTCGCTCTTTCTGAGTCTCTGTGTGTGTGTGTGTGTGTGTGTGTGTGTGTGTGTGTGTGTGTGTTGAATTTGGTATTAGTAAATCCATGGCACTTACAACAAAACATTCACACATCATCCATCTACAAACCGGATGCGATGAGAAACAGTGTCTTCATGCCTGCTTCAAGGCCTGACTAAGCGCGTTGGGCTACGCCGCTGGTCAGGCATCTGCTTGGCAGATGTGGTGTAGCGTATATGGATTTGTCCGAACGCAGTGACGCCTCCTTGAGCTACTGAAACTGAAACTGCAACTGCCTGCTTCAATTCCCTCCAGCAAATGTTCCCCAGATTGACCCCTTGACCACACTCCCTTTCCTCTGCTCTCCTACTTGTACAGTTTTATCAATACGGACTCGCTTTTTTTTTTTTCATTCCTTCTTTCTGACTAACCACAGTTCTCATTTCCGACAATGGCAGAGAGCAGATTGATACAT
>NC_134876.1:78681173-78688673 GCF_041734735.1 Babylonia areolata | reverse complement strand
AGGCAGACCGACAGACAAACAGAAAGAAAAACAGACAGACAGACAGAAAGAACGACAGACAGACAGACAGGCAGGCAGGCAGGCAGTGAGACAGGCAGGTACAGAGAAGAATGACAGGCTTGAAAGGGGAGATAAAAATGCCAGACTAGTGCGCGATTGTCGACCAGTGCCTCAACAGCCGAGAAAAGCATCTCGCCATTAAACCATGTGACTCGGGCATAACGGAGTTGCTCCCCTTATCAGGTTTCCGTTTCCAGTGCGCTGTCTCCCCTCCCCCCAATCCTATACCCTCTACCCCCCTCCCACAGCCCCCCCCCCCCACCCCCCCCTCGGCCCCCTTCCCAAAGATGTCCCCACGTCAGATATGTCCCGGATTTTTTTTTTTTAATTCATTTTATAAACATTTTTTTCTAGTGTTTTGTGGACTAAATAATTGATGAATGTCTACATTTATTCTACAGTCGAAAAGCTAATTTTCCAAGCGCATTCAAACAGCAAGCTTCCCATTACTGTATTCCATTTACTTCTCACTAAGCATGGCTCGAATTTTTACGTAAAATATTTGACCCATTGAGGAATATCCCCATCACACAGTGGCACGTAATAATAGTATGACTACCACAGCTTAAACGAGTTGGGTAGTTGTCAGAATAGCTGCTAAGTATGAAAAAAAGATACATAAATAACACGAACATAAAAAAACAAACAAACAAGAAAGCCCACAAACAAACAAAAAAGAAAGAAAGACAATACAATACAATACAATGCGATGTAGTATAATGTGATACAATATAACAAATGAAATAGGATAAATTGGAATGAAATATAAGTACCAAAAAACAAAAAAACAAACAAACAAAAAACAAAACAAAAATAGTCGGATTCATCTGGCCATACTATTTCTTTTGGCAGTATATACTCTTTTCTTACCATCTCTTTCTTCTTCTTCTTCTTTTTTTTGTTCTTTTTCTTTTCTTTCCTTATTCATCTCCTTTCCTGCCTGCTTTCTTTTAGTTACTTAAAAAAAAAGAAAAAAAAATTCTTCATCGTTCCGGTGTTGCCATTGTCGTTGTCGTCAACTTCCCTGCTCAGTGTGAACATTTAGAGAATCACCTCCCTTCTCTTCACTCTCCTGACCCCCTGCACCCCACCCCCCCACGCCCCCCCACCCCCCAAAAAAAGGGGAAAAAAAGAGAGAAAAAAAAGAAAGAAAAAAAGCTACTCACGATACTTTTTGTTGCATTATTCAACAAAAAAAAAGAAAAAAAGAAAAAAAAAAAGAAAAGAAACAAAGAAGAAGAAAAGAGAAAAGAAGATTGCGCATAGAGACTAGATGGTTGATGTGTAGGAGGGAGAGTGGAAAAGTGGGGGGCGTGGGTAGGGGGGGGGGGGGAGGGTCTATGTGGATATTTCGGATGCAGGGGAAGTAAAAAAAAGAAAAAAAGATCTCTGAAGCTGGCGTTAAAAAAGAAAAAGAAAAAAACAAAAAACAAAAAAACAAACCCTCAAAGGAGGAATGAATGAAAGAATTATATCTGGTGAACAGAAATTCTCTATTTTGCTGAGAAAAAAAAAAAAAGATGAAAAAATAATCAATGGAGGAGAAAAAAAAAAAGGGGGGGTTGGGGTGAAGGAAAGAACGAAAGAAATATGTACGTACTCATTGAAAAGAATGGACGAGAGAAAGAGAGAGAGAGTGGGGGGATAAAAGAGAGAAAGAAAAACAAAGACAGATACTATGAAAAAACAAAAACCAAAAAAAGACAAAAAAGACAGAAAATGACGAAGAAAGAAAGAAAGAAAGAAAAAAGAATGTAAAAAAAACCAAAAAAAACAAACAACAGAAAAAGAATACCGAACGAATGAACAAACGATAGAAAGAACGAAAGAAAGAGAAAGAGAAACAAAAAAAAGAAAAAAAAGTAAGCGGAAAGAAGTGATAAGAGAAAGAAAAAGAAACCCAAACAAATGAACGAACAAATAAATGAAAGAAAAGAAAGAAAGAAAGAAAGAAAAGCGAAAAAAAAGAGTGATGAATGAAAAGCAAGTAACAACGACAGAAAGAAAGAATGGGGGAAAAAAAATAAATGACGAAAGAAATATACAATGTAGCACACACACACACACACACACACACACACACACACACACACACACACACACACACACACACACATTACAACAAACAAACAAACAAAAAAGAAGAAAAGATAAAAAAGAAAAAGAAGACAGAATAGGGCCTAGGTCAGATGATAAATCAATGTTGACATTTGATCTGTCATTTGAAACATCTTGGGAAAGAATGACAAAGTGCTGTCAGAATCCATTCCGAAAGAAAAATAAGAAAAGGAGGAAGGAAAGAAGGAAGGAAGGATGGTGTGTTACCAAAATAAAGTTAAACAAAAAAAGAAAAAAGAAAGGATGAAAAGAAAGAATATAGGGCAAACAGAAAAGAAAGAAATATATACAGAAACAGAAAAAAAGGGGATAATTAGAAAGATAGATAGACAGACAAATAAAAAAACAGACACACATTTTTTATTTATTTAAGTTTAACATTTAATGAATGCATACATACATACATGCGGACATACAAAAATTGTATTTGTAATTATCAATAATATATATATTTTTTTTTTTATTATACATTATTTAAACTATAAAACAGGAAAACTACAACATTGTTTTTATACAGAAAAAAAAGACACAAATAAAGTCATATGCACTGCATAAAAAAATAAATAAATGAAAGGAAAATTAATTTAAAAAAAAAAAAGAACAAACGTTACATTCGTGAAAATGTTGAAAAAAAAAGACAAAAAAAAAGACAGAAAGACGGACAGAAATAAAAAGAAATAAAGAAAGAAAAAAAAGGATCATTAGAAATATAGACAGACAAACAAATAGACAGACAGTCAGACAGACAGAAAGAAAGAGATAAAAAGGGATAGTTAGAAAGATATGTAGACAGAACTCAGAACTCAAAACATTTTTATTCAAGGATTAAGATTTCAGGCATGGCCTATTCTTCCAATCCGTCCTTGCTAATCTACATCTATTACAAATAGCACACACATAAATGAAAGGAAAAGGTACTCAGGCAGAAGGATATACATAATGAAGAAAACAACCACTCCGCCCCCCCTCCCCCACCGCCTCCCACGCACGCACATACATACACACACGCGCGCGCGGAAGCGCGCACACACATACACACATACGCGCGCAAAACACACACACACACACACACACACACACAAAGATTGACAGATGGATAGGAAAGTGTGCCAAAGAGAGAGAGAGAGAGAGAGAGAGAGAGAGAGAGAGATGTCATCTGTATACAAGTTCCAGAAATATCCGGGTGTTTAAAAGGTACAGTATTGTTACTGCCTCTGAAGTCTACGTATGGCAAGTACAACATACTACAGTGACTACCACCATCACCAATATTACTTGGACATTTGCGACAATTATGATACATTTATGCACGCATAAAAAAAAAAGAACAAAAGAAGAAAAGAAAGAAAGAAAAGAAGAAAGAAAAAGGACAAAAGAAGCAAAACAAAAAAAAGATAAAAATAGAAAGCAAGAAAAAGAACAACAACAACAATAACTGATACAATAAATGAGACATAAGAGACAGCCAGACAGACAGATAGACAGACAGACAGACAGACAGAAAAAGAAAAAAATACAAAGAAAGAGAAAAAGGGATCATTAGAAAGATAAATAGACAGACAGACAGACAGACAGACAGACAGATATATATATATATATATATATATATATATATATATAGATAGATAGATAGATAGATAGGGAGGTATACAGACAGACATACAGACAGGTGAATAGATAGATAGATAGATAGATAGACAGACAGATAGATAGAGAAGGGGAAGACAGACAGACAAATATACAGACAGACAGACAAGCAGGCAGATAGATAGATATAGAGGGAGGGAGACAGACAGACAGACAGACAGATAGATATAGAGGGAGGGAGAGAGATAGACAGACAGACAGATGGACAGTGAGAACTCGAGAAGAAAATATGGAAGAAAGGCAGGTAGGACAAAATGATGATAAAGGAGAGGAATAAAAAATTTAAAAAAAACAAACACACACACACACACACACACACACACACACACTAAAAAAGAAAGAAAGAAACAAGGGGAAAAAGTTGTTTTTTTTAAAGAAGAAGAAGAAGAAAAAAAAAAAAAGAGGTGGAAAAGTGGATACAGAGATTGTCAAGCAAAGCCAACACTCAAGATGTCACTGATGATTTACTGTGAGAAAATGATTTAAGCAAACAAGCCACACACACACACAAAAAAAGTTAAGAAATACCCAAACAAACAAACAAACAAAAAAACGCCTACGGGAACGAAAGAAAAGATTAAAAGAGAGTTAAAAAAAAATAAAATAAAAAATAAGGGGGGAAGAAAGAGGGAGATATGAAAGCGAAAATTGAAGAAGAAGAAAACCCCCAACAAAACACAAAATGTTGTGTGAAGAAGGGTTGAGGTGGTGGTTAAGGAGGGGGGGGGGGGGGGGAGGGGGGGGACGGGGGGAGGGGGGGTTGCGGAGAGGGAGGAGGGCGGTGAGATGAGGTAGGGGGGAGTGGGGGTAGGGGGGATGATCATGGAACCAAGTCAACGCTGCGGCTGATCTTTCGATCTCACGGGAAGACAAAATTTACAGCTGTAAGTTCTTCTTCTTCTTCTTCTTCTTCTTCTTCTTCTTCTTCTTCTTCTCCTCCTCCGTCATTGCTGTTGTAGTTCTTGTTCTTGTTCTTGTTCTTCTTCTCTGTCTCTTTGTTTTAGCACAGAAAGAAGAGGAGGGGACGAATGAACGATTGAAATGAAAAAAAAAAAGAAAGAAAGAAAAGGGGAGGAAAGGACAAAAAAAGAAGAAGAAAGAAATGATAAAAGAAAGGATGGGGGTGTGTTTGGGGGGATGGGGGAGGGACGAAGGGAAGAATAAAAAAGAAAAGAAGGGAAGAGAAAAGACAGACACAAAGAAATAAAGAGAGAAGTGGTACCGAAAAGGGAAGAGAGAGAGAGAGAGAGAGAGAGAGAGAGAGAGAGAGAGAGAGAGAGAGAGAGAGAGACACTTTGACACTTTGACTCTTTACTGTCATTAGCTTAACAGCCCATGTGACAGGGGGGTGCAGGGGAAGTTACAGTGTCGTTTTATCCAATCATTTGAAAAAGTAAAACAAAACAGAACAAAAACAAAAACTAACGCACCTAATGTTACAAAGGTTATATCAATAAACAACAGCCAACAAATTGCACACCCACACAAAAAATAACAACAACATCATCATCATCAGATTGACCATCCAAATACTAATTCTATCTGCTTCTAATTTTAACCCTCAAAGAAATCATTTTGGAAACCATTAATGTTTGTATATATTATGAATTAACGGGCATTTTGATCATTTATTTTCTTTTTCCGTGTATCTACTGCCTCTGAGACGTATTTTGCAAGTGAGAGGATAATATTTTCGTCATTTGATGTTAAGACACTGACCAGGTCTTTCCTCTTTGCTGCAGCTGTTTTAAAGAGTGTACAGTTTTCCCGAACCTCCTCGTATCCTTTGCAACTGAACATGAAATGTATCTCATCCTCTTTATTCTCGCCACACATTGGACAAGGAGATGTTAATCCACCTGTCTCAAACCATCTTTTATTAGGATTCAGCCCGACTGTTCTCAATCTAAATCTAGCAAGATTGAATCTGTGCCACCTGTTTGTTATGACTGAAATATATCTTTCTGTCTGAAATGCTGTCTTGAAGGAAAAGAACCAGCTATATTTATCATTACTTTCCATTTCTCCATGCCAATTTTGTTTATAGCATGCTATCAATCTACCTTTAAATTCTGAGATAAACACATTTTCGTAACCCACTCCTTGACACATCCAAACAAGTCCAAATCCATGTTCAGTTAGAGTTTTTTTGATTTGATAAACCCAGTTTTGTTTGCCTCTCTCTTCTTGCAGTAACATCATCTCATACGCTTGCTTACATAATCTGGAAGCCGGTAGCCTTGTCAACTTAATCCAATACTTTACACATTTTACGAAAGTCTTAACATACAGTGGATATCTGCCGGTTTCCCCATATAGTGCTGTGTTTGATGAGTGTAGTGGAACGCCGAGAAAACGTTTAATAGCAAATGTGTGCACCCTTTCGAGTTGACTATTAATCAAAAGTCCCCAAATTTCTGCTGCATATGTCAAAACCGGTTCAACCTGTGTGTCAAACAATTTCCAGAAAAGGCTCATATCAATGGAATGTAGCTTCCGAAAAGATTTAATAATTTCTATTACCCCTTTTTTCCCTTTTTTGCTTGTTTCAGCCCAAGCAGACGACAGACTCAATTTCGTGGTAAATAACATCTCCAGATACTTATAGGAATTTGTCACTATTAACTCTTTATCACCATAAAACCATTTTTCATGTGCTGAAAGGTGGCCCCCATTTCGAAAAACTATAACATTAGTTTTTTCAAGATTTACAGTTAGCCGCAATCTGTCTGCTTCTTGCTTTAAAACAGTTAGTTGATTCTGCAATCCAATGGCCGTATCAGACAAAAGCACAATATCATCTGCAAATAACATCAAAAACAATTCTACTGCTCCTGGAATCATCTGAATTCCATGTCTACCTTTTTTTGATATTTCAACAGCAAGTTCATTAATGAAAAACGAAAACAACAAGGGACTTAGCAGACAACCCTGTTTAACACCATATGGACATTCGAAAAAATCAGAATAATTACATTTATCACGTACACACACAAGGACAGAATCATATATGCTCTTAACGGCCGTATAAAGCTTGCCATGTACACCAGTTTTTCTCAAAATATCCCACAAAATATTACGATTTACAGAGTCGAACGCTTTTCTGAAATCCACAAATGCTACATATAATTTAGAATTTCGTAAGAGATAATTTTGTACCAAAGAATACAGTGTGAATATGTGATCTATCGTGCTATAACCAACTCTAAAACCCGCCTGCTGCTCAATGTTTTTCTCTTCTGTTTCTGCCCACTTCGTAAGTCTTTTATTCAAAATATGAGTATAAACTTTGCTGATTACACTTGTCAATGCTACTCCCCTGTAGTTTTCCGGATCATTCGTGTTGCCTTTTTTATGTATGGGGATAATAATGGATTTCGACCAATCATAAGGAAATGTCCCATCTTCAAACAATTTATTGAATAAAGAAACTAAGAATTCTATGACAGAGTTATTTGCATTTTTTAACATTTCACTTACAATGAAATCTGGACCAGAACTTTTACCAGCTTTTAAATTCTTTATACTATTAATAACTTCCTGCTTAGTTATTGGGTCATCGAATAAAGGTTGCTCTCCCCTGTTCTCTTCGTCTTCAAACAAAATTTCTTCTTGTTCAAAACTATCCCCAGCTGCGTTAAAAACATTAAAAAAGTGATTATACCACTGCTGAGT
>NC_134876.1:78668673-78671173 GCF_041734735.1 Babylonia areolata | reverse complement strand
AGTTCGTTCGGCACTGTGGGTAATGATTTTTGTTGTTGTTGTGAGTAATGAATGTCTGTCTACCTTTCTTTCTCTCACTCTTTCTTTCTTTCTTTTATTTTGAAGATTTCACTGGGCACAAAAACAAGAGAAAAAACAAAGATGAAGAACGAAAATGCAAGTCGACATATAGCTGTCATTCTGTCTCAGCGCCAAGGACTCTGGAAATCTGGAATTGTGACATTTAGTTTAGTTTCCGCATACGTAAATCTGCGTGAATTTATTTTTGTCTGTCGGTCTGCGAGTCAGTCGGACTGTCTGTCTGTCTGTCTGTCTGTCTTTCCGTCCGCTGGTTGGCTCCCTTCATCTTTCTTTCTCTCCCTCCTTGTGTATTTCTCTATGTGTCTTTCAGAGTGTCGGTCTGTGTCTCGCCTGTTCCTCCTACTACCTGTTTACACACACACACACACACACACACACACACACACACACACACACACACACACACACACACACACATACACACACACACACACACACACACACACACACACATACATACATACATACATACATATATATATATATACATATATATATATATATATATATATATACATACAGATAGATAGATAGATAGATAGATAGATAGATAGATAGATAGATCTACCTCTCCGTCCATCTTGCATTTGTACATCCATCTTACACACACACATACACACACACACACACACACACACACACACACACACACACACACACACACACACACACACACACACACACACACACACACACACACACACACACACACACACACACACACTATTCAAATTCTGTCTCTCGCTCTCTCCCCTTTTCCGTGACTCTATGCATCTCTCTGTCTCTTTATCCCCCCCCCCTCTCTCTCTCTCCCATCTCTGTCCCTGTCTCTCCCTCCCTCCCTACCCCTCTCCCCCCCTCTCTCTATCTCTATTTCTCTCTTACCCAGTATCTGTCAAAAATGTGCTCAAAAAACAACAGCAACAACAGCAGCAGCAGCAGAAACAACAACGACAACGACAAGAAACGGAAGAACACTGAAAAGACATAGTTGGACGAACCGATCCATACAATGATGTCATGTGCACCTCTCTAACAGAGGTAGCGGAGGTGACGATAAGCAGAATCAGTTAACCCCTACCCCCCCACCCGCCCCCTGACCCCCACAGACACACCCCACCCCCGCCCCATCCTCTCCCCACCTCCACCCCCACCCTAATCACATCAGAGGGCAAGGGCAACACAGGGATTTTCTTGTTTAGTCCTCCTTGGAGCCAAGCACGGTATCCATGTGTCTGCTTTCCTTCTTCCCTTTCTTTCTTCCTCCCTTCTTCCCTGCCTTCCTTCCTTCCTTCCTCTCCCTCTTTCTCCTTTCCCTCCTTCCTTTTCTTTCTTCCTCTTCTTTTTCTTCCTTTTGCGACCCCTCTCCCATTTTCTTTTTCAGCAGGATTCACCAGTTATTCATTCGCTCTGTGAATATTTTCTTTCTTTCTTTCTTTCTTTCTTTTTTTTTCTTATTTTTCTTTCTTTCGTTCAGTCTTTCTTTCTTTCTTTCTTGTTTCGAGGGTTGTATGTGTACTCAAAGACGTGCAGCTGTCATTCATTCTCTCTGAACCGAAGGACGTCTGGAACTGTCACATGTAGGCTCTGCACCCAGAACTCTTTGGAACTGCAGGGTTGTGTTTCTGCCTGTCTGTCTGCCTGATATCCGGACTGTCTGTCTGTCTGTTGAGTGTGTCTCCCTTCATCTTTCTCCCCCTTTTTTTCACCTGATTATGTCTGTCTGTCTGTCTGTCTCCCTGTCTGTCTCCCTGTCTGTCCCTGTCTCACCTCCTCTTCTGTTTGTTTACCTATCTTGAGAGTTGATGCACATTTCTGTGCATCCTATCTCTGTATGTCCACAATACACACTCTCTCTTTCTCTGTCTTTCTCTTTCTCTGTTTGTCTGTCTCTGTCTGTCTCTCTTTAACTCTCATATTTGTCCAATTGTCTATATGTGTCTCTGTATCTCTGTCTCTCTCTCTCTGTCTCGCTCTCTCTCTCTCTGTCTCGCTCGCTCGCTCGCTCTCTGTATCTCCGAGTGGAGACTATTACCCAACACATCACACTGTTGTCAGTTCTTTCAAGTCCCCCTAACCATGGGGGAGAGAGAGCGGCAGTGAAACTAATAGTAGAACGATGGGTTCGCTGAGTACAAAACTTCAAAACGTCACCAACTTTATTATCAACTATTGAAACCGTTTTCTTCGAGTTGATTGGTGTTGGTGTTATCGACAACACATTGTAAATCGATTAGTCGTAAGAGATTAGGTGATTATGAGATGAGATGATGATACTTGAAAAAAAGAAAAAAAAGAATATTAGATATCTGTCTCTTTTAGAAGACACAATAACAGGGAAACAACACAAACGCAAACATGTTAAATGAACATTGAAGCGTAACACTAATAGTCTAAGCGAACGAACGGGAAAGAGTCA
>NC_134876.1:78658673-78663673 GCF_041734735.1 Babylonia areolata | reverse complement strand
CAAACAAAGCAAGAATGATTTAGTTTCTGTCTGTGTAACCGTGTAAAATGCCTTCCTCCTGTTCCCCCGACACAGTAATTATCCTCCCTTCTGGGGTGCAGTCGGCAGTCTTCGGGCGGGAGGCGTGGGGATGTGGTTTTTGGGGGAAGATGTAACTCAATTTATTTTCCGTGGCCACCGTGCGTAAGGCGGGGGTGTGTGCGTGATGGATGGGTCCTCGTTAGACTTTGCTGACAGAAACCACTCCTGTTTTGGTGCGTTGAGCATGAATATACGTCCAGGCACATGTAAGAAGAACGAAAACAAAACAAAACAATACAAAAACTGCATGGAGATAGCCCTCTTTCAGTTCAATCCTTTGTTCGGAGGATGATCATATATAAAAACAAAAAAACACACACCAAAAACAAACCAACCAACCAAAAACAAACAAACAAACAAAACAAAACAAACAAAAAACAACAACAAACAATAGCACCCCCCACAAATAAGAATAGAACAAATATATATATATATATATATATATATATATATATATATATATATATAGAGAGAGAGAGAGAGAGAGAGAGAGAGAGATAGAGATAGATATAGATAGATAGATAGATAGATAGATAGATAGATAAGGAAAAAAAGAGGAGAATTGCTTTCTCGGAAAATCTGCTGTGGGAGATGAATATATAAGTACATCAGCGAGTTAATACTAACCTACTTTTGTATTGTATTGTATTTCTCCTTTTTGTGTCGCATCAGATTTATCTCAGTGAAATTTGGGCTGTTCTCCCCAGGGAGAGCGCGTCGCTACACTGAGAACGCCACATTTTTTTTTCTTTTCTTTTTCTTTCTTTTTTCCTGCGTGCAGCTTTATTTGCTTTTCCTATCGAAGTGGATTTTTCCACAGAATTTTACCAGGGACCACCCTTTTACTGCCGTGGGTTCTTTTACGTGCGCTAAGTGCATGCTGCACACGGGACCTTGGTATCCGAATGACTAGCGTCCAGACAACCACTCAAGGTCTAGTGGAGGGGGAAAAAAATACCGGCGACTGGGCCGTGATTCGAACCAGCACGCTCGGATTCTCTCGCTTCCTAGGCGGACGTGTTATCTCTAGGCCATCACTCCACTGATACCCAACTATAGCGATGTTGAGGGGCTATGACAGAACCGGTTAGACATTGGACTTCTTCTGGTGTAGTGTTCACCAGTGGTTAGGGTTCAAATCGAGGTGCCCGCTTCGGCATGCGGTTGTGTGTGTCCTTTGGGGGGGCGTGGGGGGACGGGGAGGGAGTGGGGGGGGGGGAGAAAGGCGAATTTAGTCCCCCCCCCCCCAGCCTCTCTTTCTCTCTCTCTTTCTCTCTCACACTCTCTTTCTTTCTCTCTCACTCTCTCTTTCTCTCTCTCACTCTCTCTTTCTCTCTCCTCTCTCTCTCTTTCTCTCTCCCCCCTCTCTCTTTCTCTCTCCCCCTCACTCTCTCTCTCTCTCTCTCTCTCTCTCTCTCTCTCTTCTCAGTATTTTCCCTCACTCAATCCAGATGTGAATGGATGGATACCTGACGCTTGAGTTGAGGAAGGTTAAGGAGACAGGAAAGAGAGGACTAGGCCCCCGCCTTCCAGAGCCGAAGCCGTAGAAACAGTGGGTATTTTATTAATGCACTGTCCTGATGGAACTAGTATTAATGTATATGTATCACTCTTTTTTTGACACAACAGATTTCTCTTGTGTGAAATTCGGGCTGCTCTCTGCAGGGAGAGCGCGTTGCTACACTCACAGCGTCACCCCCCCCCCCCCCCTTTTTTCTGCCTGCAGTTTTATTTGGTTTTCCCATCGAACTTTTGATTTAAAAAAAAACCAAACAAACATACATACATATGTAATTACAACTGTATGCACATCCACCGGACATTCGCCAAAATAATTACTTTGTCGGATCAGTTCAGTACAGCAATGGATGAACAGAATGGAAATTAAAAAAAAAAAATCAGAAAGGGAAGAAGAGAAGAAGGAAAAGAAGAAGGAAAGGGGGGGGGGGGGGAGACAGGTAGAGGAGGGAGAGGGGGTGGTGGGTGGGGGGGGGGGGAAGGAAGGAAAAGGATGAAGGGAAACGAATCAAACTTTCTGTCCACTAAGGTAATGAGATAAACAAAATGCGCCTTTGTTTCTTTGTTTGTTTGTGGTTTGCTATCGTCTTTTTTCTCTCCACCAAACCCAAGGCGATCAATTATGCATTTAGGGCTGAAATAAACATTCATCACTGCAAGGCGCTTTGGCGCCACGACACAATTTCCAACAAAATAAACAATCAAACAAACGTGTAATGTTAATTTAACTCTCTTTAACTAATGTCTCCTCGTGGACAAGAAGGCTTTTATTTCTGAGTTGATAAAGGGCAATGGTTGGGAGCGCGTACGTGCGTGCTTGCTTGCGTGCGTGCGTACACACACACACACACACACACACACACACACACACACACACACATATATATATATATATATATATATATATATATATCTATATATATATATATATATATATATATATATATATATATACAATTAAACACACACACACACACACACAAACACACACACACACACACACATAAGTGGGGGGGACGAGGGGGGGTTGGTGGGGATGGGCAGTAGTAAAGAGAGGGAGAGAGGGAAAGGGTGTGGCGAAAAACAGGAGGGAGGGATGGAGGGAGGGAGGGGCGGGGGGGAGAAATTTGGAAGGGAGGTGGGAAAGGGGGCATACTAATAATAATTATATTGTTTCTATGCAGAACACTACCTGTTTTACGATGTACACTCTACGGGATGATGGGGTCGACTCCTGGTTGCAGAAGTTTTTTAAAAACTTTTTTCTTCGTTAAATTTGATTGATGATCGTTTGATTGTTAAAAAAAGGAAAAAAAAAAAAAGAAAAGAAAAAAAGATTTAATAATGAATAGACGACCAAGCTTTTTTTTTTTTTTTTTTAAGTATGAATATACATTACATATAAAAACTTAATGCAGCACAACAAAAAAAAAAAAAAAAAAAAAGAAAAAAAAAGAGTAAAAAACAACAACTTTGAAAAAGATAAATTATAAAATATAAATGATTTGAGGTAAAGGGTAAAAAAAGAAAAAAAAAGAAGAGAATACAGGATTATAAATCATGGTGTTAAACAAACTTTTATTGAATTAGCAATTTCTGTCAAAACTTTTCTCACAAGTCACTGAAAGTGCATGAAAACTTTGATGGGTTTACTATAATTTCCAGATGCAAAAATTAAATTGGAGAGAGAGAGAGAGAGAGAGAGAGAGAGAGAGAGAGAGAGAGAGAGAGAGAGGCGAGGTGAATAGATTTGATCGACTCTCTCTCTTCTTCTCTCCACCCCCACTTCCAGCCCCCCCCTCTCTCTCTCTCTCTCTCTCTCTCTCTCTCTCTCTCCCCCTCTTTCTTTATTTCTAGATCCCTCTCTTTCCCTCTCTCCCCCCACTCTCTCTCTCACTCCCCCTCTTTCTTTCTTTTTTTCTCACTCCCTCTCTATGTCTGTCTTTCTCTCACACAGAAAATCAGCACTTTGCGTTCAACCTGGTACACACCAGGATCCTGCCTCCCTCAACAGACCCTGAGGGCCGGCCGGCCACAGCTTTCCCCATCTCTTTCCATCCCTTCCTTTCCACCTACACTGCTGCTGTCCCATCCCGCACATCCATCCATCCGTCCATCCATCCATCGGTCTGTCCGTCCGTCCGTCCGTCCATCCATCCATCCATCTGTACGTCCGTCCGTCCGTTTGTCCATCCATCCATCCATCCATACATTAATCTACCCATCTGTACGTCCGTCCGTCAGTCCATACAGTCATACATCTATTTGTCCGTCCGTCCGTCTGTCCATCCATCCATTCATCCATATTTCCGTCCGTCTATCCATTCATCCATCCATCCATTCATCCATCTGTACGTCCGTCCGTCCATTCATCCATCTGTCCGTCCGTCTATCCATCCATCCATCCGTCTGTCCGTCCGTCCGTCCATCCATCTATCCGTCTATCCGTCCGTCCGTCCATCCATCCATCCATCTGTCCGTCCATTCATCTATTCATCCATCCATCCGTCCGTTCGTCTACACATCCATCCACCCATCTGTCCGTCCGTCTATCCATCCATCCATCCACCCATCTGTATGTCCGTCTGTCCATACATTCATCCATCCATTTGTCCATCCATCCACCCATCCATCCGTCCGTCCGTCCGTCCATTGATTTATCCATCTGTCCATCTGTCCACATATCAACCCTTCCTTCCTTCCTTTCTTTCTTCTTTGCAACTGTGCCGGGTGGTTCCGGAAGGATGTGTGTGGATGAGGAGAGGGGAGGGAGGGAGGGGGTGAAGAGGGGGAGGGGGGGAGGGAGCAGGGTAAGGATGGCTAAAAACAAAACATCAACAACAACAACAAAAAACAACAGAAAACAGCGTGCCGTCGACGTCAGAATCTGACTGTGTTCCTCTTTCGTTTGTGTGTTGCTCTGTCTCTCTGTCTGTCTGTCTGTCTGCATGCCCACTCTGTCTATAGCTCTCTGTCTCTTGTTTGTCTGTCCAGTCTCTCGGTGTCTGTGTCGCTCAGTGTGTGTGTGTGTGTGTGTGTGTGTGTGTGTGTGTGTGTGTGTGTGTGTGTGTGCGTGCGTGCGCGCGCGCGCGCGCGTGTGTGTGTGTGTGTGTGTGTGTGTGTGTGAACGCGTGTGTGAGGACGCGTATGGGGGGTGGGGGTGGAAGTAGGGGCTGGGTGGTGGGAGCAGGGGGAGTAGGGGGGGGGGGGTAAGGTGTGCCTGTGTGTTTGTTCGTGCATGTTTGTGCATTGTGAACGTTTCACTCTGACGTTGAATTAACTTCTTTGCTGTCTGGAGCCCAGAGGGAGAGAGAGCCAGAGCAAACAAGAGAGACAGGGACACAGAGAAAGAGAGAGACAGAGACAGAGAGACACAGAGAGAGAGACAGAGAGAAAGAGAG
>NC_134876.1:78648673-78653673 GCF_041734735.1 Babylonia areolata | reverse complement strand
AAAGACAGTGGCTAAGAACAGCTGGGGATTCCCCCTGCGATGTATAGAAAATATGGCCTATCCTACCACCGCACATTAAGAGCAGTAGGTTCATGGATAACAGACCAATGAATGGTCACCTTTCAGTGACATGGGTCCTCTACCACGCCTGTGCATAAATGCGAGCTTGGCGGTGAAAGGGTTAAATGAATACTCGTGTAGAGTTAACGACTAGCCACGTCTTGATTGTTGTTGATAACACTAAAACGAAATGCAACAAAACACTAATCAAGGTGGTTTAGTTTTGGTTTCTTTCTCTCTCTCTCTCTCTCTCTCTCTCTCTCTCTCTCTCTCTCTCTCTCTCTCTCTCTCTCTCTCTCTCTCTCTTTCTCTGTGCTCCTTTTTTTTTTATCCAGAATATTCATTGACTCTGAGAATAAGGTCTGTAAGCAAAAGACACAATCTCATTAGGGATGCTAGGGATGTCATTATTCGGAATGATGTCTTTTCTCTTTTCAGCAGCTGTATGAATAAAAACAACAACAACAATAACAACAAAAAACACGAACAGTTTTCCGTTTTCCGTTCCTATCCTTACCTCTAGCTCGTACACGAAATGAAGCGGGGAACATGAACATACTCTTAAACGTGGTCACCTCATTTGTCGACTCTGTTTTTTTCTCTCTTTTTTTTTATTGTCCTTCTTTTTCCACACTCAGCATTATTGTCCTCACTAGATGCTGTTGAGATTCTGTGACATTTATATGTTACAGCCCAACTACATTTCTTTGTTGAAAATGTCGATGAGAAGATGAAGAACAAGAAGAACAAGAACAAGAAGAAAAATAAGAACTTACCGTTTCATAATTTCTTCGTATTTTGCCGCATGTGTTTCGCTTGTATGTTAATATAACAAGAAGGCCTACTTTAGATTCTGAGATAAACACATTTAAAAAAAGTTATGTTCGACTATTTGAAATATCGATTTTGAGAAAAGACCATTTTTATTTGGTATTTGCTTTTAGTTTGTCTGCGCCTGTTGTGTTTTTATTATAAATTCTTATCTTTATTATCATACTTTTAAACTACTTCATCCCACTTTTATATCCTACTGTTTGGCACTTTCACCCAGTTCCAGATCAATACTCTACTCCATCATATAAACAACTGGGTTGAATCAACGATCTTGACTGTACCAAGTTTGCTTTCCGTTATTTTTTTTTATTCCCCCCAAAATTAACGCTAATCCCATAGAGTTTATAAAGCCTCTTTCACCACCAATGTCGTATATCAGCACCACCAAAGTTTGAGCACCCATGTCCGTGAAATGTGACCAGATCATGGTTCTGTTATCCATGAACCTACTGCTCTTAAGTTTCGGTGGAAGGAGAGGTCATATTTTCTACACATCACAGGGAGAATCCCCAGCTAATTTTTCTGTGTTTATATTGCAAGGGAATGTTGCGCTCCAAATTGACTGACGGTGAAATTAAGGAAATTCTTCACATGGAGGAAACACGGAGCGACCAATATCGCTTATGCAACCAAACCCATGTGTTCAGAGTTGATATGCCCCAAATCTGCAGAACCATCCACCTTCTCATGCAATGATAATCAGCAACTCTGCTATCTTACACATGTCAGCAGAATCGCGATATTCCGTCTTCATAGTTCAAGAGGAGTTTGTATTTGGATTTGTATTCGTATTTCTCTCTCTCTCTCTCTCTCTCTCTCTCTCTCTCTCTCTCTCTCTCTCTCTCTCTCTCTCTCTCTCTCTTTGTCACAACAGTTCTCTGTGTGAAATTCGGGCTGCTGTCCCCAGGGAGAGCGCGTGGCTACACTAATAACGCCCCCCCACCCCCCCACCCCCCGGCCCCACCTGCATGCAGTTTTATTTGTTTTACTTATCGAAGTGGATTTTTCTACAGAATTTTGCCAGGAACATCCCTTTTGTTGCCGTGGGTTCTTTTACGTGCGCTAAGTGCACTCTGCACACGGGACCTCGGCTTATCGTCTCATCCGAATGACTAGCGTCCAGACCACCACCACTCAGGGTCTAGTGGAGGGGGAGAAAATATCGGCGGCTGAGCCGTGATTCGAACCAGCGCGCTCAGATTCTCTCGCTTCCTATGCGGACGCGTTACCTCCAGGACATCACTCCACATGGCGGTGCATGCTAAAATCAGTGATGTTGAACCCCTTGAATGTACGAGGGTGATCTTGATAAACCCCCCTCTTGACTGCTATAGGACGTAGCACTTACGTCCATAGTGAGGTCATTGATGACATTATCAAATGTAGGGAAATATCTCTGGAAGGCTGAAAATTTACACATTCGATCTAGTAGGTATGTCAGGCCCTACACTCGGCTTATATCACTGATTGACATAAGTTTACATTTGGGCCAACAGCAAAGTGAGAGCTATAATATCAATGGTTTCTCCAGTCAATGGGAAACCATTTACAGCTTAGTCTTTTGTGAAGGACTATGACTCTCAAACTAGGAGGCAAAATTGCACTGGATCTTAGTGCTGCAGCCTTGTGGGCTAGTTGGCCTTTGGGAACCATCCCAACGCCGACTGTCCTAAAACCCTCTTGGCCGAAGAGTGGGGATGTACTTGGGCAAGACACTCTCCACTATAATCAAATTCTAGCCCAAATAGTCGGAACAGCAGTTGCCTCCTCTGCTGTTCTGATGGTCATAGTCGGACACGACTGACTATCATATATAGTAGGTGTATATCTCCAGACCATTTTCTCCGTTTTTGTTTGTTTGTTTGTTTTTCTTATTGTTCTGGATTATTAGTGATTGAAGCACCACTTTCTACTGTTTTTCCCCCCCGGGAATCAATGGATTAAAAACTGAAGCTAAAGCGTTTTCAGGATGACGGTCACAATCAAATATAGCAAACACCCCCACCAGAAATCCGTTTAAAATGATTAGATCACCTAGATACCGGGGGTGCAAATCTGTACCGGGGAGGGGAGTATGTGTGTGTGTGTGTGTGTAGGGGGGAGGATGGGGGTGGTGGGGCAAGGGGGTCGGGGGTAGGTGGGGGGGAGGCTTGACATTCTGTACTACATCAGCTTCACAGGCGGGGTGTGTGTGTGTGTGTGCAGCTTTTCCATTAGATGATTTGATGGCCAATGCCCAAAGGGTGGAGCTCTGCTACGGACGTCAAAATCGGCTTAATCTTACTTAGTATTACAAACTTTTCAGAAAGAGGGAGAGAGAGAGTGTGTGTGTGTGCGCGTGTGTTTGTATGTGTGTGTGTGTGTATGTGTGTGTGTGTGTGTGTGTGTGTGTGTGTGTGTGAGAGAGAGAAAGAGAGAGAGAGAGAGAGAGAGAGAGAGAGAGACAGAAACTGAGAGAGGCATAGGCAGACAGTGGGGTAGGGAAGGGCGGAGGGTAGAAATAGAGTGAGAGACAGGAAGACAGTGAGAGAGGCAGCGGGTAAGACAGAAATGGAGACAGGCAGACAGACAGACAGACAGACAGACTGGTCGACAGACAAATAAGAGGGAGAGAGAGAGAGGCAGAGACAGAGACAGACAGAGAAAGAGAGAGACAGAGAGAAACGAAACGAAACGAAACGAAAGTTTTATTCAGTCCCTTCTGAAGGGGGTCCAAATACAAATACGATATTTATAACGAACCACAGACTCAAGGGTGTACAAGCCAAAATGAGTTGACAACTTCTTTCGGTGTCACAGCCAAACATTCAGAAACAAATATCTTCTTCTTTGACAGGATCACACACACACACACACACACACACACACACACACACACACACACACACACACACACACACACACACACACACACACACACACACACACACACACACACACACACACACACACACACACACACACACACAGAGAGAGAGAGAGAGAGAGAGAGAGAGAGAGAGAGAGAGAGAGAGCTCAGGGCTTTATTCAGGAAGGTCATTGCCCCATTTGAAGGAGTGAGATATATCGGTCATGTGCAGTTCATATTTATATCAGGCTTGTATGTATGTTTGAATAGAGAGACAGGGGTAGACAGATAGAGACAGAAACAGAGAGAGAAAGAGAGAGAGAAGAAGAAGAAGAAGAAGAAGAGAGAGAGAGGCGAGAGAGACTGACAGACACAGTGAATGACAGAGAGAAAGAGAATGAGAGAGAGAAAGAGAATGAGAGAGAGAGAGAGAGAGAGAGAGAGAGAGAGAGAGAGAGAGAGAGCTCAGGGCTTTATTCAGGAAGGTCATTGCCCCATTTGAAGGAGTGAGATATATCGGTCATGTGCAGTTCATATTTATATCAGGCTTGTATGTATGTTTGACTCAAGCAGTTTGAATAGAGAGACAGGGGCAGACAGATAGAGACAGAAACAGAGAGAGAGAGAGAGAGAGAGAGAGAGAGAGAGAGATAAGAAGAAGAGAGAGAGGCGAGAGAGACTGACAGACACAGAGAATGACAGAGAGAAACAGAAAGAGAGAGAGAAAGAGAATGACAGAGAGAGAGAAAGAAAGAAAGAGAGAGAGAGAGAGAGAGAGAGAGAGAGAGAGAGAGAGAGAGCTCAGGGCTTTATTCAGGAAGGTCATTGCCCCATTTGAAGGAGTGAGATATATCGGTCATGTGCAGTTCATATTTATATCAGGCTTGTATGTATGTTTGACTCAAGCAGTTTGAATAGAGAGACAGGGGCAGACAGATAGAGACAGAAACAGAGAGAGAGAGAGAGAGAGAGAGAGATAAGAAGAAGAGAGAGAGGCGAGAGAGACTGACAGACACAGTGAATGACAGAGAGAAAGAGAATGAGAGAGAGAGAAAGAGAATGACAGAGAGAGAGAGAGAGAGAGAGAGAGAGAGAGAGAGAGAGAGAGAGAGCTCAGGGCTTTATTCAGGAAGGTCATTGCCCCATTTGAAGGAGTGAGATATATCGGTCATGTGCAGTTCATATTTATATCAGGCTTGTATGTATGTTTGAATAGAGAGACAGGGGCAGACAGATAGAGACAGAAACAGAGAGAGAG
>NC_134876.1:78641173-78643673 GCF_041734735.1 Babylonia areolata | reverse complement strand
TCACACACACACACACACACACACACATTCTCTCTCTTTCTCTTTCTCTGTCTCTCTCACTCTCACTCTCTCTTTGTTCTATCCCCCCCAACCCACCGAAGTAGTATAAAATAATGTTTTGATACAGCCCAAGACAATACAAATAATGAGCATGTTGCTCTATGCTGTGCATTATTTATTCGAAGAAAATGACGATAGATAATTTGAAGAAAAAAAAAACTCGTTCATAAAAAGAAAAGATAAATAGATAAATATATAACCAAATAGATGAATGTGTAGATAAATACACAAATAATTAACAAACGAACAAACAAAGGCAAATAATTTGACAGACAGACAGATAAATAGATAAATAGATACATAGATAGATAGACAGACAGACAGATAGATAGATAGATAGATAGATAGATAGATAGATAGATAGATAGATAGATAGATAGATAGATAGAAAGAAAGAAAAAGAAAGAACGAACGAACGAAAGAAAGAACGAGTGAATGAATGAATGAATAAATAAATAAACAAATGAATGAATGAAATAAAAAATGAAAGACAGAAAGAAAGAAAGAAAGAAGAGAAAGAAGAGAAAATACAAGAAAAAGAAAAAAGAAACGTCAGCAGATGGATGACCTTCACCTAACATAGCTAACTATTATACATTTCCGGTGTTCCCTTCCCCTCGAATGAGCCCTCCCCCCCCCCCCCCCACCCCCAACACACACACACAGCTTAAAAAACAAACAAACAAAAAAACCCCAACAAACTACCTATGTAAGACAAGATCCTAAAACCTGACCTTTATTTATCAATAGAGGAGGCAGTAACTGATGGAGTGACGAAGTAAGCTGACTGTCTGTGCTCCAAATCACACAGGGAAATATTGTCCAAGCCCCGTGTTCAATGCTCTGTAATGGCCTATATTATTATCATTACATAATACATAAGCAAGGCGCTGCCAACATCAGTGACCAGTCGGAGCGTTATTCTCTGTCTCTGTGTCTGAGTCTCTCTGTCGTTCCTTTTTTTTTCTTCTCACTCTTTCTCTCTCTCTCTCTCTCTCTCTCTCTCTCTCTCTCTCTCTCTCTCACTGTCTTTCTCTCTTTCTCTCTGTGTGTGCTATTTGTAATAGATGTAGATCAGCTAGGACAGATTGGAAGAATAGGCTGTGCCTAAAATTTTAATCCTTCAAATAAAAACGTTTTGAGTTCTGAGTTCTCTCTTTCTCTCTGTCTGTCTGTCTGTCTGTCTGTCTGTCTCTCTCTCTCTCTCTCTCTCTCTCTCTGAGTCAAGTTAAAAATGTCACCTGTAACCAATCAAACAATCAATCAATCATTCAATCCTCCAATTTCTGTCGCCTTCCCTGTGTGTTTCTTAGCTCGCGCGCGCGCGTGTGTCTGTGTGTGTGTGTTTGAGTGCATGTGCACGTCCATACGCGCACACGTTAGCAGTGTGTGTGTGTGTGTGTGTGTGTGTGTGTGTGTGTGTGTGTGTGTGTGTGTGTGTGTGTGTGTGTGTGTGTGTGTGTGTGTGTGTGTGTGTGTGTGTGTGTGTGTGTTGACAGGGGAAGAAGGATAAGGGTTTTGTCACATGCAACACTCTAACACGGACAGCTACAGGAATCGGGGAAAAAAATATTATGCGATAGGAAATTATATAATTATCATTATTATTGTGTCTTGGGACCATTCACTTTGTGTCAGGAAAGTGAAACAAGTCCCTCCCCGTAATCGGGAATGAAGAAAATAATAATAATAATAATAATAATAATAATAATAATAATAATAATAATAATCCGGCTCAGATGGAACTGAGACAAGAACTGACTGACGTTAAAACGATCACTTTTGTCACATGCACTTTTAATACCGATTTATTTTTCAATAACACACACACACACACACACACACACACACACACACACACACACACCAAAAAAACAAAAACAACAACAACAAAAAACAAAAAAAAACAAAAACAAAAAACACCACATAAAACGCGCCACTTGCAGTATTGTGCACTCTTCCACATTCCTGGCCACTTAGTTTGCTTTATTTCGTCATCGATTCTCATCCGACGAGAAATTCCCACCAGTCGCCTGAAACTACGACTGTTTACCTTAGATCACGGTGCCCATAATGTCCTTAAGATACTACCACCGACCCGTCCTTAACGTA
The DNA here is from genome assembly GCF_041734735.1 of Babylonia areolata. NCBI lineage: Eukaryota > Metazoa > Mollusca > Gastropoda > Neogastropoda > Buccinidae > Babylonia > Babylonia areolata. The sequence continues at coordinate 78,641,501 of NC_134876.1, read as the reverse complement.
ACGCAAAGGGCGTGCTTGTGAATGCCGTCCACAGGATAAACTTTGAACAGCAGTAGTCCCGAACCGCAGTTTCGGATATAAAATGATGCCACTATTCGCAGTTTCGCAGTGAGAGGCACTGTCACACATTGCGATTGAACTTGCCAGCTGTTGTTCGTCACTTATCAGATGGATTCCCCCGTCTCCTCGACGAAGGCGGCAGTACGTCGCAGGTCCTCCAGTCCTCCGTAGAGCTTCCGGGCCGCTGGGATTGGGCAGGACTCCAGCAGATGACTTGCCAGTTTATTTTCGCTGGTTTTTATTGTTGCTGTTGTTGGTGTGTTTTTTA
>NC_134876.1:78631173-78633673 GCF_041734735.1 Babylonia areolata | reverse complement strand
TGTAGATTGCGAAACAGCGTCCCGAACTTTTTTCTTTCTTTTTTTTTTCTTCCATTCCCAATTCCCCATTAGCCAAACATTACTTGGACGGTTCCTGATTACTGTCTTGTTTTGTTAGGTTGTCAGACTGAACTGACGTTTTTTTATTCTCGCCTTTTTTTATTTTCTTTCGCCCACGGCCCTCCCTCCCTCCCCAGCCCCCCCCCCCCCCCTCTCTCTCTCTCTCTCTCTCTCTCTCTCTCTCTCTCTCTCTCAGTGAACACTAAACTAATTTCAGTGTTAAGTATTCTCTCTCTCTCTCTCTCTCTCTCTCTCTCTCTCAGTGCACACTGAACTAATTTCAATGTTAAATATTCTCTCTCTCTCTCTCTCTCTCTCTCTCTCTCTCAGTGAACACTGAACTAATTTCAATGTTAAATATTCTGTCTCTCTCTCTCCTCTCTCTCTCTCTCTCTCTCAGTGAACATTGAACTAATTTCAATGTCAAGTATTCTCTCTCTCTCTCTCTCTCTCTCTCTCTCTCTCTCTCTCAGTGAACACTGAACTAATTTCAATGTCAAGTATTCTCTCTCTCTCTCTCTCTCTCTCTCTCAGTGAACACTGAACTAATTTCAATGTTAAATACTCTCTCTCTCTCTCTCTCTCTCTCTCTCTCTCTCTCTCTCTCTCTCAATGAACACTGAACTAAGTTCAATGTTAAGTACTCTCTCTCTCTCTCTCTCTCTCTCTCTCTCTCTCTCTCTCTCTCTCTCTCACTCATCACACTGTACTGGAAAGTGCACTTTGTGAACTGTCCTTATCAATTTATTTTCTATTATACTGATACGTGAACTGCATTTGCGCTTCATTTGAAAGTTGACAAGGTGATTCTGTCCTTCTTCTTCTTCTTCTTCTTCTTCTTCTTCTGTGTTCGTATGGTGCGAGTTCCACAGTCATTCAGATCAACCAGTGGGGACAAATATAATGTATTTGGACAAACCCCCACCCTCACCGTGTCAATGCCTCAGAACTGCCAGGAACATCAATGCCTATGAACCGTCAGGAAAAGCATTGTCTTGGAACTGCCAGGAACATCAATGCCTATGAACTGTCAGGAAAAGCACTGCCTTTGAGTTTGAAACCGTCAGGAAAAGCATTGTCTTGGACTGCCAGAAACATCATGCCCCAGAACTAGCCAGGAAAAGCACTGCCTTTGAGTTTGAACCGTCAGGAAAAAGCATTGTCTTGGAACTGTCAGAACATCATGCCTATGACTGTCAGGAAAAGCACTGCCTTTGAGTTGAAACCGTCAGGAAAAGCATTGTCTTGGAACTGCCAGGAAAAGCACTGCCTTTGGAGTTGAACTGTCAGGAAAAGCATTGTCCTTGGAACTGCCAGAAACATCATGCCTCGGAACTGCCAGGAAAAGCACTGCTTTTGGAGTTTGAAACTGGTCAGGAAAAGCATTGGTCTTCGAACTGCCAGGAACATCAAATGCCTTATGAACTGCCAGGAAAAGCACTGCCTTTGAGTTTGATCCAGCATGGAAAAGCATTGTCTTCGGAACTTGGCAGGAACATCAATGCCTCTGAACTGCCAGGAAAAGCACTGCCTTTGAGTTTGAACCGTCAGGAAAAGCATTGTCTTGGAACTGCCAGGAACATCAATGCCTCTGAACTGCCAGGAAAAGCACTGCCTTTGAGTTTGAACCGTCAGGAAAAGCATTGTCTTGGAACTGCCAGGAACATCAATGCCTATGAACTGTCAGGAAAAACACTGCCTTTGAGTTTGAACCGTCAGGAAAAGCATTGTCTTGGAACTGTCAGAAACATCAATGCCTCAGAACTGCCAGGAAAAGCACTGCCTTTGAGTTTGAACCGTCAGGAAAAGAATTGTCTTGGAACTGCCAGGAACATCAATGCCTCAGAACTGCCAGGAAAAGCACTGCCTTTGAGTTTGAACCGTCAGGAAAAGCATTGTCTTGGAACTGTCAGAAACATCAATGCCTCAGAACTGCCAGGAAAAGCACTGCCTTTGAGTTTGAACCGTCAGGAAAAGAATTGTCTTGGAACTGCCAGGAACATCAATGCCTCAGAACTGCAGGAAAAGCACTGCCTTTGAGTTTGAACCGTCAGGAAAAGCATTGTCTTGGAACTGTCAGAAACATCAATGCCTATGAACTGTCAGGAAAAACACTGCCTTTGAGTTTGAACTGTCAGGAAAAGCATTGTCTTGGAAACTGCCAGAAACATCAATGCCTCGGAACTGCCAGGAAAAGCACCGCTTTTTGAGTTTGAACTGTCAGGAAAAGCATTGTCTTCGAACTGCCAGGAACATCAATGCCTATGAACTGCCAGGAAAGCACTGCTTTGTAGTTAGATCCATCATGAATAGCATTGTCCTTGGAACTGCCAGGAACATCAATGCCTCTGAACTGCCAGGAAAAGCACTGCCTTTGATTTTTGTTTTTGTTTTTTTGAATGGTCAAGAAGTACACTGCCTTTGAAATGCCAGGAAAAGC
>NC_134876.1:78623673-78626173 GCF_041734735.1 Babylonia areolata | reverse complement strand
AGTAAGCTGGCACACACACACACACACACACACACACACACACACACACACACACACACACACACACACACACACACACACACACACACACACACGCAAAGACGCCTCGCTTTAAAGGGAACCACTATTTCGGTTCAATATCTGAATGATCGATTTCTGGTGCTTTGATGTGTGGAGGGTGAGGTGAGCGAGAGACCGAAGAAGTAGTGAAGAAGACAGAAGGACCTCGAGAGCTGAGTCTCTGTGTCTAGCATGTCTGAGAACCATGAGTGGACTTAGTATTGCAGGAACCAAAATGTCGGGGAGGGGTGGTGGGGAGGGGACGGGGGGGGGGGGGGGGGGGGGGGGGGAGGAGGATTTAAGATTATTAGTGCAGTTGAAAAGATTCTCTACCTATCGGGTAGAGGGACCCTCGAGTGGAAGTACTGCAGTAAAAAAAAAGAGAGGGGGGAGGGCGGGGGGTGGGGCGGTCGGGGGGGGGGGGGGGGGGGGGGGAAGTGGTACAAACATTATTAAAGATTATTAGCGCAGCTGAAAAGACCTGTACTGTTGAAGGGCCCATGAGTGAAAGTTCTGCACAACAAAAGGCAAAACCTTCAGGACTCACTTGTGCTTCGTGCTTTTTCTAGTAAAGGAATCAACAGGAGAGAGAGAGAGAGAAAAGAAAAAAAAGATTTGAAAGATCGTTGTAAAGTGCTCTGATATATGATGAGATTGGGAGAAAAAAATATATATTAAAAAAAAAAAAAAAAAAAAAAAAGGCATGCGAGCGGGATCGAGCCATGCATGTTCAGTTCTGATGCAAGCAGACTAATCCCCCAAAGTTGCGGTACATCTGACGTCAAATGACTAAATTTATAACTCAAAGCAATGTTGACGTTTTCTTCTTCGTGCGATGAATAGATATGATCGTAGTGGGCGCAATAACGCCGTTTAAATCATGTGTTTTATAATATCTCCATTATTCTTTTATTTCGGCCGTAAAGGGGACGTTGCCATCTCCTTCAAGCACATCGCAACACATGATGGGCTAGATCTCTAGATCTGCACAAACCAGTCTACAAGAGGCTGAAAGAAGCGATCGATTCATATTTTTTTCTTTTATGTTCATTCCAGTGAATTCAGTGTCTACTTTAGAATATTTATATGCAGAAAACACGTCGATGGAGTAGTTAGTATCACTGTAAGTATTCTGTCCAGAATGTTGTTTCTTTCCTTTTAATTGTGAGCAAGAAAAATGAGGTCATGTCGTCTTCGAAAACAACCTACATTCTAGTCGGCCAAACTCAGTAGAATGTGTGTGTGTTTTGTTGTTTTTCTGTGTTTTTTTGTGTTTTTTTTATTTTTTTTTTTTTATAGAATTTTGGGATTTCGGAACACATCTCAATGAAATAAACTGTTAATGATTTGGAAATACAGCTTAATTCGGGAGACTTACAACCTGTTACTGGTATGACTGTGAAGATTTTATTTCCTACTATGATTAAACCAATTTTGGTATTGGCAGACAAAGTATTTCCAGAGTTCACCACATACACTCAGACACACACACACACACACACACACACACACACACACACACACACACACACACAACCGAACACCAGGTTAAAACAGAGACTTACTTTGTTTACACAAGTGAGTTAAAAAGGGGGTGTTGTTGTATTTCATTGTATTATACGACTATCGATTATCGTAAAACCCTCTTGGCCGAGAGAGTGGGGATGTTACTTGGGCAAGACACCCTCCACTAAAATCATATTCTAGTCCAGATGGTCGGGACACCAGTTACCTCCTTTGCTGTTCTGATAGTAACAGTCAGACACGACTGACTATCATACATTGTATTATAAAATTATTGTATTACTCTTTTTGTCACATTAGATTTTTCTGGGTGAAATCCTGGCTGCTCTCTCCAGGGAGAGCGCGTCGCTACGCTGAATTATCTGCCTTATAATGTGTGTCTGTGAGAGAGGGGGAGAGAGAGGGGGAGGAAGGGAGGAAGGGTGGGCAAGAAAGAGAAAGGGGAAGGGGAGGGGGAGGGGGGGGGGTAGAGAGATAGTGTAGTGGGGCAAGGGAGGGACGAGAGAGAGGGATATAGAGACAGAGACAGAAAGAGAGAAAGAGGGTAGGGAGGATGAAGGAATGAGTTGATTTTTTTCACGAAGGTAGAAGTTTATGCATTATTTTTTTTTTCTTTCATCCAGCCCTCGAAAACAAGCACAAAAAAGAAAAGAAAAAAAAAGAAAAAAAAAAAGAGGGAGGGAGAGAAGGGGAGAGACAGAGAGAGAGAGAGAGAGAGAGAGAGAGAGAGAGAGAGGCTCGTTAACGATTCGGCACGTCAATCTATACTGTTGTTCGTTTGTTTGTTTTTCGCTGAAAATGGTATAGTAGTAATCTGTGGCGTGAACATCACGCCTGATCGGTACCAGTTCCGAGTGATTATCAGTGATTATCACCATGAACACTTATCTGTTAACGAGTCTTCATCAGGGCAGGA
>NC_134876.1:78606834-78611834 GCF_041734735.1 Babylonia areolata | reverse complement strand
AGAGAGAGAGAGAGCGAGCTTGCAAGTCACATGCGCATTGATATATTATTCACACTGTTTGATTCATTATGTAATATTTTTGTTAGTGGCCCACTCCTTTGTTATGGGCCGGAGGCCTAACAAATAAACCATTGTCTTGTCTTGTCCATTGTCTTGTCTCACTCTGTCTCATTCTCTCTCTCTCTGTGTCTCACTCTGTCTCTCTCTGTCTCACTCTGTCTCTGTCTGTCTCTGTGTATCTCTCTCTGTCTCTGTCTCTCTGTTTCTGTCTGTCTCTGTCTGTCTGTCTCTCTCTGTGTCTGTCTGTGTCTTCCCATCCTATTCTCTCCCCCTTCACTTCCTCAAGCCATTCCCCCCCACCTCATTTTCCCCCTTTGTTTTCGTTTTCGTTTTCTCCTTCTTCTCCTTCGTCTTCTCCTTTTTGCTGGAACACCAAAGCATCTCCAAACATTTCTGTTGCGAATTCCTGTCTGTCTGTCTGTCTATCTGTTTGTCTGTCTGTCTGTCTGTCTATCTGTCTATCTATATATCTATCAATTTATATAATTGATGACTTACTGGGCTAAGTAAGCTAAGTAAGATATCCACTCATCTATCTATCTATCTATCTATCTATATATTCTCTCTCTCTCTCTCTCTCTCTCTCTCTCTCTATATATATATATATATATATATATATATATATATATATAATTTCATCAAATCTATCTACCTATCTATATATCTATCTATATGAATGTATGTATGTATGTGCGCCTGTCTCTCTCTCTTTTTTTAAAAATTCTTTATTCATCTGTTTTCTGTGACTCTCCTAAGTTGAGCTTTTCCTCCTCCTCCTCCTTCTTCCCTTTGTGTTATCCAGACATGGTGTCCTCTCACACACACCAACCACAGTTTATGCCGGCTGCTGCAGTCTGCCCCCGCCCCCCCCCCCCCCCCGCCCCCACCCTCCCACAACCCCCCACCCCTCCACCCCATCCCACCCCTACCCGTTCGATACATTGCCGCCCCTGGCTTCCCATAAGCTGATGCAATCAGACACGCACAAGAATGGAAGTCGGGAGGTGGATGGTGAGGGTAGGTAGGGTAGGAGGGGTGGATGGGGTGGAGTAGATGCGGTTGAAAAGGGAAGGAGGACGAGAACAAGGAGAGGGAGGGGGAGAAGGAGGAGGAGAAGGAGCAAGATGAAAAGGAGGAGGAGAGGGAGGAGGAAATGGAGGAGGAGGAGCAGGAGGAGGAGGAGGAGGAAGAGGAGCAGGAGGAGGAAGAGGAGCAGGAGGAGGAGAAAGAGGAAAAGGAGGAGAAGGAGGAGGACGAGAAGGAGGAAAAGGAGGAGGAGGAAAAGGAGGAGGAGGAAAAGGTGGAGGAAAAGGAGGAGGAGGGGGAGGAGGAGGAGCAGGAGGAAGAGCAGGGGGAAAAGGAGGAGGAGAAGGAGGAAGAGGAGCAGGAGGAGGAGAAGGAGGAAAAAGAGGAGGAAGAGCAGGAGGAGGAGAAGAAGGAAAAGGAAGGGGAGGAGAAGGAAAAAATGGAGGAGGAGAAGGAGGAGGAGGAAAAGGTGGAGGAAAAGGAGGAAAAGGAGGAGGAGAAGGCTATAAACTTATTCATGTAAATGCGTTTCCCTTGTTCTTTTTTTTTTTAAATGTCTTATAATGCGATTGTTTCCCACTTCACCCAAGCCTGTTCGTCCTGTCTCCACCTTTCACACACAGACAACGTCTTTCAAGGGTCCTGAGTGCAGGAGAAACACATATTCGAGTGGGGGCGGGGAGAGAGAGAGAGAGAGAGAGAGAGAGAGAGAGAGAGAGAGAGAGAGAGAGAGAGAGAGATTTGGGAAGAAATGTTCACGTTGTGAGGTTTTATGAACAAATAAATGAAAGAAAAAAAAAAGAGAGAAAGAAGGAAAGAAAGAAACAGAAACGGAAAGAAAACACAGAAAGAAAAGAAAGAAAAAAAGAAAGAAAGAGATTGAAGAAGCAAGTTTCAATGTGATGTTTATTGAAGCAGGGGTTGTTGTTGGATTTTTTTTTTTTTTTTTTTTTTTTTTTTTTTTTCAATTTCATGAAACTTGCTTTCAATTGCAGTTCACTCCATGGAGTGGATCTGCTCAGCTAAAAGATGGCTTCAGCTCAGGGTGGTTCCACAATGACACGTGTACGGTTTCTGAGCGCTACTGTGCTACATATGTATGTATGTATGTATGTATGTATGTGTGTCACTTAGTTAACTTGTACTGCAGTATCCACAATGAAGGACTTTTTGTGTAATAGTTACCTTTCTTCTTCTTCTTCTTCTTCTTTCTCGTTTGTCTTGTTCTTCTTATTTTCAACTGGCACATCTAATTCATTTTCAACATGTCAGATATTCTTCCCCCGCCCTTCTCTCTCTCTCTCTCTCTCTCTCTCTCTCTCTCCCTCTGTTTCTGTTTTTGCTTCTCACCCCCCCCCTCTCTCCCTCTCCCCCCTCTCTCTGTTTCTGTCTTTTCCTTCTCCCCACCCTCCCTCTCTCTCTCCCTCTCTCTCCCTGTTCCTGTCTTTGTTGTGTCTCATTCCTATTTTTGGCTCTGCCCCCCTCCACCCCCCACCCCCCCCCCCCACCCCCCACCACCACCACCACCCAACCCCACGCCGCCAACTAAGCATCGTAAGGTGTTCTGTCACACCGTGACAGACTGGTGTATTCTTCTCTCTCTCTCTTTCTCACTCACTCACTCACTCTCTCTCACTCTCTCTCTCTCACTCTCTCACCCCCTACCCTCTCTCTCCCTCGCTCTTATCCTCTCACTTGCAAAATACGTCTCAGGGGCAGTAGATACACGGAAAAAGAAAATAAATGATCAAAATGCCCGTTAATTCAAAATATATACAAACATTAATGGTTTCCAAAATGATTTCTTTGAGGGTTAAACTTAGAAGCAGATATAATTAGTATTTGGATGGTCAATCTGATGATGATGATGTTGTTGTTATTTTTTTTGTGTGCAATTTGTTGGCTGTTGTTTATTGATATAACCTTTGTAACATTAGGTGCGTTAGTTTTTGTTTTGTTTTGTTTTACTTTTTTCAAATGATTGGATAAAACGACACTGTAACTTCCGCTGTACCCCCCTGTCACATGGGCTGTTAAAGCTAATGACAGTAAAGAGTCAAAGTGTCAAAGTGTCAAAGTGTCTCTTCCTCTCCCTCTCTCTCCTCCCCCCTCTCTCTCTCCCTCCTCTCCCTCTCTCTCCTCCCCCCTCTCTCTCTCCCTCCTCTCCCTCTCTCTCCTCCCCCCTCTCTCTCTCCCTCCCCTTCCTTCTCTCTCTCTCTTGTAGTTTTTTTTTTTCCCCCCCGTTCCATGAATTGATGCCTCTGGCTCTCATAAACTGACGCAATCAGACACGCGGTGAAAAAGGAGGGGCAGGGGGGGGTGGGGGGGCGGGGGGGGGGGTGGGGGGGGGGGGGGGGGGGGCGTGGGGGAGCGGGGTGGGGTGGGGGGGGAGGTAGAGGGAGAGGATGCGTTAGTGGAAAGAAAAGGGAAGAGAGAGGGGGTTGTTTCGGTGGTGTGTGTGTGTGTGTGTGTGTGTGTGTGAGGAAGGGGTGGGGGGGTAACATGGGGTAGGGTGGGGGTGAGGGTTGATGTGGCGTGTTGTGTAGTGGGAGACCATGAGCAAAACTAATCTCATTTTACTTGCAATCGGATCGGAGAAGGGATCACGAAATTAGAAGTGTGGAGAAATCATTCATGGAGCTCAGATGGGAGAAGGGGAGGGGGACACAGAGATAGGAACTGCATATTTTAAATGGTAATTTGGTCGGTAGGAAAACACCTCGCCATAACAGTTAAACAGATTTTTTCTTTTTTTAGGGTTTTTTGTTTTGTTTTGTTTTGTTTTGTTTTTTTGTGTTTTTTTGTTTCCTCGTGGTTGACATGCCCTTCTATGAGGTGAGAAGATATCAGATACATAGTTTCAATGACGTACTTTCAAACTGTTCTTTATTAAAGTTAGCCAGTTATGTGTTAAATAGTCCAGTTGGTTGTTTATTGTAGGTCCCCACATGAACCTCTTTTTAAATGATAATATACAGAAGTAGTGCATACAATATTTGATTATTGATTTTTTTTTAAATCCTAATCCCGCTTCCCCCGTCCCGCCTCCCACACACACCCTTCCAGTATTATGGGTTTTTTTTTCTTTCTCCAATCACTGACACTCACCCTCTCCATTTTAGATTTGGTACTTTATCTGTTCCACATTCTGTTCTCTCTCTCTCTCTCTCTCTCTCTCTCTCTCTCTCTCTCTCTCTCTCTCTCTCTCTCTCTCTCTCTGTGTCTCTCTCCGTGCCTCTCTGTCTGTCTGTCTGTCTCTCTCTGTCGTCTCTCTGTCTCTGTCTGTCTCTCTCGCTCTCCGTGTATCTCTCTCTATCTGTGTGTGTGTGTGTGTGTGTGTGTGTGTGTGTCTGTCTGTCTGTCTGTCTCTGTTTCTGTCTCTGGGTGTGTGTCTCTCTCTTTCTCTCTCTCTCTGTCTCTCTTTCTCTTTCTGTCTCTCTCTCTTTCTTTCTCTGTCTCTCGCTGTCTCTCTGTCTCTCTCCCTTTCTCTCTGTCTCTCGCTGTCTCTCTGTCTCTCTCCCTTTCTCTCTGTCTCTCTCTCTCTCTCCCTCCCCCCCCCCTCTCTCTCTGTCCCAGTCTCTGTCTCTGTACAGCTCTGTCCCTCTCTATCTTTCTTTCTTTCTGCCTTCTTCTCTTCTCTCATCGTCCCCCCCCCCCTCCGCCACCTTCTCCTCTCCCTACTTTTACCATCTGTATGAATGTAGGGGCGCAATAGCCGAGTGGTTAAAGCGTTGGACTTTCAATCTGAGGGACCCGGCTTCGAATCTCGGTGACGGCGCCTGGTGGGTAAAAGGGTGGAGATTGTTACCAATCTCCCAGGTCAATATATTATGTTTAGATTGCTTGTGCATAAGGCCCTTCCTTGTGTATCCACACGCAGATCAAACACGCTCGTTAAAGATCCTGTAGCCCAT
>NC_134876.1:78591834-78599334 GCF_041734735.1 Babylonia areolata | reverse complement strand
AGGATGGAAGGATTGACTGAGATAAAGGGTGTGATGGAGGTAGGTGGGTGGGTAGGGGAGGGTGCGAGGGGGTTGACTAAGAGAAAGAGTGTGGAGTTGGACTTTTCTTTTTTTCTTTTTTTTTCCACTGCTAAGAGCAGTGTGATAATTATTAGCTTCTGTTTTCAGTGACAAGTAGTTCGTTGCATTCTTAGTGCCTGTCTTGTTAATTACATTTACCGCTGACGTCACGAGTTATGACTGCAATGCTATCGATCTCTTTTTTTTTTTCTGCTACTGCTACTACTTCAGTTGTAATTTTGCCTCTGCTGCTGACAATCCTGCCTACTGGTCAAGATGAGAGCAATGCCAATGGGGGATTGTAATTTTGATTTCAGTGCTCTTCTTGGTCTTCTTGTTCTTGTTCTTCTTGTTCTTGTTCTTGTTCTTGTTCTTCTTCTTCTTCTTCTTCTTCTTCTCCTCCTCCTCCTCCTCCTCTTCTTTTTCTTCTTCTTCTTATTCTCCTCCTCCTCTTCTTCTTCTTTGTCTTCTTCTTTGCCTTCTCCTCCTCCTCCTCTTCTTCTTCTTCTTCTCCTACTCTTCTTCTTCTTCTTCTCCTCCTCCTCCGCTTCTCCTTCTTCTTCTTTTTCTTCTTCTTCTTCTCCTCCTCCTCCTCTTCTTCTTTTTCTTCTCCTCCTCTTCTTTTTCTTCTTCTCTTCTTCCTCTTCTTCTCCTACTCTCCTCCTCCTCCTCCCCCTCCTCCTTCTTCTTCTGCTGTCATCAAATCTCATGCCACAATACCTTCAACAATTTCTTTGATTCATTGCTATGACCAGAGTAGGTTTTTAATTCCGATCGTCATTCTGACTACTCCAATTCATCAAGACAGTGATCGGGTATCACACTCATTTAGGGAATAGCTTAAGACGTGTGATATAGCTTTTGGAAGAAGAGCGACACCTTCGGTGAAGGAACGTGTTGCTATTGTTCTTGTGTGTGTGTGTGTGTGTGTGTGTGTATGTGTGTGTTGTTTTGTTTTGTTTTGTTTTTGTTTGTTTTTGTGTTATAGTGTGCCAGCAGTGTCACCCCCACCACCCACACTCTGTCCCCCCCCCCCCCCCCCCCCCCCCACCCCCAACCCCTCCTTCTTATCTCCCTTCCCGCTCCATCCCAAGTCCAGTCTTTGAGGTCGCGCCGACACTGCGCCACCCTCCCTCCTTTCACCCTCCCTCACCCCTACTCCCTAGTCGGCCCTCTTTGGTCAGTGACGCCGCGTCGCCCGCCCCAGCTATAGGAATACGTGCAGTTACGTGATGTCTGCCACCATCCCCGTGTTCGAAACGGACGAGCACGGCATGTTGGTATATCCCGTGTGGCGGCCTGTCTTTCAAGTCGTTCCCCTTCTCCCCGTTCACGAACGCAGCTGACTTAGATGGCGGGACTTTGGAATGTAAGCTAGGGAGAAGTTATGCTAATTCGAACTTTGATCAAGCCAGCTAACAGGCCCAGAGTTGTATTGTCCTGTCTCCTCAATCTCTTTGTGATGTAAACGGGTGAAGTTGTCATCATAGAATGTGTATAAACAAGTGGGTTGAAGTGAGCGAATCAGATCATTCTGTAGCTTGCATTAGTATACACAGTATGTTGTGGGAAGGGATAAAACCAGTCAGCACAGCCAGTTCTTAGCTGTCTCCCAGAAGAACTGACTGACACAGGGTGACTGACTGATCAGTGATGTGAGGAACAAGGAAATCCTTGTTGGGCTGTGTGCTGCTTTAGGTTTAGGGTGAATTTTACCGTGCTGCTTATAGGTGCTGCCTTAGTGTGTGTTGTATTGTAAAGTAAACACTCTATAAAAACCACTCCATGTGGCCCTGCTATTGATGTGAAGAGAGAGTGAGTGAGTGCATCATTAGTTGATCCTATATCCCTATCTGCATAACTCCCCTCTCTCTTCTATCAGAATCGAACCACACTTTCAGTTTTTACATTTGTTTTGAGAGCGTTATCATTGTGTTGGACTTTTTCATATCAGGGTGCAGTGTAGTGACGGAGAAATCTAGTTTACAAGTTCCAGTGTTCTTGTGTCCGTTTTCAGCTCTTTTTTTTCACACACACACACACACACACACACACACACACACACACACACACACACATTCATGTATATCTCCATATATATGGAGATATACATGAATGTGTGTGTGTGTGTGTGTGTGTGTGTGTGTGTGTGTGTGTGGACAGTACACACAGAGAGAGAGAAAGAGAGTGAGAGACAGAGAGAGAGAGAGAGAGAGAGAGAGAGAGAGAGAGAGAGAGAGAGAGAGAGAGAGAGATTAATTCGCAGATTTACGTAGGATCTCACGGTCACTCCCGAAGGGAATTTTTTTTCACAATTTCAACAATGTACATGTGCGTACAACTCCAGCAAGATGCTGAAGTGAGAGGTATTGTGAAACAAAGAGGAGAAGGCAAAACAAAAGATAACAGCACTCTGGGACTGGATTCAAGATCTTCTTTTTTTTTTTTTATTTTTTTTATTTCAGATTTCAGTCATAGTTTCCAGTGAAATCCAGCTTCGAGGCCTTTTCTAACGAAACTTTTCGGACGTACTTCAAATGAACCTCAGTGCATTAATGTTTATGTTTGTTTCTTTCTTGTTTCAACGTCTGAGGGAGTTCAGCCCTGAAACATATCTATATGCTCGTCATTATTGAGACACGGCTGTAGGATGAGTGTCGATACCTTCATATGCACTTCAGACTTCAGAAATCTCAGTGACATGTGTGCCTACATTTAAAATTGTTGGTTTTATAAAGAAAAAAAAAAAGGAATATCATTGCCTTTGGCCTCCTCTTCGTTTTTGTGCAACCAAATTTATGGACTTTCACATGACCAGCCTTTTTTTTTTTTTTTTTTCTTAACTCTTCACCCAATGGATCAGTGCATACGGACGTGACATCAGTTTCGAACTGTTTATTTTTCTGTGTAAAGTTCTAGTGCAGAATGTTTTAATTTTTTTCTAAAATTATAATTGTTAGGTATGCTGACAGCTTCTAAATTTAATGACAGGAAAACTAAAAGACACGTGTTATTGTGTGCGTCGTACACTACTTTGTTCCTGATTTTTTTGAAGTGCTAATTCTCAATGCACAGACGTATTGTAGCATGGTTTCCGAATGTGGAAGTTTGACAACATGACCTTCCGTGTGTTGCACAAGTTTTTTTTTTTACAGCTCTCGTTTGAGAAATTCCAGAGAGCTAGTTACCAGCTGAAGCCAACATCGTGTGTTTGACATCGTTAATTTTAAATTCCAAACCTCTGCAAGTAAATATCACTGCCCAATCAATGTTCCATTTATAGGCCTACGTAATCTGACGAGAGAAAATACATTTTGTGTGTGTGTGTGTGTGTGTGTGTGTGTGTGTGTGAGTCGTGCTGAGTAGAACCAAAAAAAATTTAAAAAAGGAAAGAAAAAAGAAGTGCATGTTCGAGCGTGCAGTGCACGTGCACTGTTGACTTCAGAGTTAAGAGGTTCTCAAACACTCAGTAGTTTTGAAGAAAAAAAAAATCCACGTTCCAAGTTTCGGTGCAAGTGCACTGTTGACTTCAGAGTTCAGAGGTTCTCAAACACTCAGTAGTTTTAAAAAAAAATCCACGTTCCAAGTTTCGGTGCAGGTGCACTGTTGACTTCAGGGTTCAGAGGTTCTCAAACACTCCGTAGTTTTGAAAAAAACAAAACAAAAAAAACAACCAGTCCACGTTCCAAGTTTCAGTGCAAGTGCATTATTGACTTTAGAGTTCAGAGGTTCTCAAACACTCAGTAGTTTTGACAAAACAACAACAACAACAACAAAATTAAAAAAAACAAAAACAAAAAAAAACCCAACAACCATGTTCCAAGTTTCAGTGCATGTGGACTACTGTTGATACAAACAGTAGTCGACAACAACAACTCCTCAAGAGGTGACGACGACGACGACGACGACGACGACAACGGCGACAACGGCGACGACGAGGAGAAGGAGGAAGTTGATTTAAACTATTTTAGCAGCCCATGTTCTTCCCAGAGAAGATGTTCTACCGGTACCGGGAGAGGCCGGTGCTTCGGCGCTACTCATCCCTGATTGTGCTTCCTTGCAGCCTCAAACAGATTCCCTTCACCGTGCCCTCCCACGCCCCGCCCCCGGGCTACCGGCGCTCGGAGGTCAGCACGCGCTCCCTGGACGAGGGGCTGGTCCCCGGGGGGTCGGAGCCCACCACGCCCACAGGGAAGAGGCCTTCTGTGGAGATCCCTGGTGAGTGGATGGGTTTGGTTTTGTGTCTGTATCTGTGTAGATGGGTGGGTGGGTGGGTGGGTGGGGTGTGGGGTGGAGGTGGTGGTGGTTGGGGTTTTGGGGGGTTGTGTGTTTGTTTGTGTGTGTGTGTGTGGGTGGGGGGGGGGTGAGTCGGGGGGTTGTATTATGTGTGTGTGTGTTTGTGAGGAGGGGGAGGGGTTGTATTGTGTGTGTCTGTGTGTGTTTATGCGTGTGTTAGTGTGTGTATGTTTTGTGTTAGTGTGTCTGTATTGTGCGTGAGTGCGTCTGTGTCTGTGTGTGTGTTTCTGTAGGTGGGTGTCTGCGTTTGTGTGTGCAAGAGACAGAGAGAGAGAGACAGATAGACAGACACACACACACACACACACACACAGATTCGTTCGTATCAGAGTGTGTATCAACTTATACAGCGATCTTCCCTCTGTTCGTGGAAGCCTCAAACATGACCTTCTATTTCGTTTTTAGATTGTATCTATCTGTGTGTGTGTGTGTGTGTGTGTGTGTGTGTGTGTGTGTGTGTGTTTGTGTCCGAGTTGCCTTTCTCTGCTTTATGTCTCAGTCTCCCCTTTGTTTGTCCCTCTTTGACTTTGCTTCCATTGTTACGTGTACATTGATCCAGATCGATCCGAATATTTGCTCTTGCTCTCTATCTATCTATCTATCTGTAAGTAAGTATGTGGGAAGAATTCAATGGTATTTTGGATGTTTTCTTTTTTGTTTGTTTGTTTGTTTTTGACTCACTTGTGAAAACAAAGTGAGTCTATGTTTTAACCCGGTGTTTGGTTGTCTGTGTGTGTGTCTGTGTGTCCGTGGTAAACTTTAACATTGACATTTTCTCTGCAAATATTTTGTCAGTTGACACCAAATTAGGCATAAAAATAGGGAAAAAATCAGTTCTTTCCAGTCATCTTGTTTAAAACAATATTGCACCATGGGATGGGATCAAAAACATAAATAATGAAGCCTAATTATGTGCAAACTGCATTTACTGTTATATTTATATTTTTTGTATTCTCTAAACTTGGCACTTTGATCTGATATTCTGACACAACAACAAGAGCAGTTATTATTACCTTTTTTTTGTTGTTGTTGTTGTTGTTGTTGTTGTTGTTCAAACAGGAAATTCTTTTGCTAAGCATGAAAGTTTTATTTATTTTGGAAACGTTTTGGTGCAGATAATAAAAAGGGAAATTACTCTGTAATTAATGCTAGGGGACTTAATTTGCTTTAAACTGATCTTTCTCATGTTAAACATTACATTTTGAAATTATACTCAAAACATACAAAGCTTGTGTGTTTTACTCTCAGTGTACAGGGCTTTCATGATGTTCATTCGCCCAAGTGGTCTTTTTCGGAAAATACTAAAATCAATACGACGAGTGGACTTTACAGATCTGTTGGCTAAGCCCTGAAGGTCATGGGCAAAAATCAATTGCGTACACATATTTATACACGTTCAAAGCGCGTGCTCATATTCTTCGCGAACGCGAACGACGCCATTTTGTTTCAAGTTGTTGACCTGCCCGTTCAATCCTATATTCAATGGACAATACACGATAACATGTGATGGAAAGTTAGAGAAGGAGACCGTTAAATATTTATTCAGAGAAGCATTTGTGAACGCCTCATCACTTACTGGATTATGCCCCAAACTGCCATAAAAATATCCACAGAATCAGTCAGAATTCACAGTTAAAAATTGTAAACCATGCGAGTTAATACCCTTGAACTGATCACGATGAAACAAAAAGATTTCCAGTCTTGACTTTTCTCAAAATGAAGTCCTTTTCACTTCTTACGACGATTAGAAGTACTTGTACTTGGCTCTACATGTTATTAGTTTAACAAAATACTAAATTTTCATATCAACTTTAAAACTATAAAACTAGAATGAACATAAAATAGAAATTGAATCGACCGTATTCGATTCCCGGCGGGTGTAACTAAACTTGAACATCTATCTAGATCTAGTGAAAACGGCTAAATGTTGCAGTGTGATTGCGGCGATAGCCGTTAGAAAGAATTTTTTATTGCCCTTAAAGATTTTTTGAATGCCCAAGATACACCAGAATAATATGATTTAAACAGCGTTCTCACTGCGAATACCGCAATTGATTTATCGCCCTTTAAAAAAGTATGTTCAAATGTTAAATTTTAGAACGTCAGTTAAGGAGCCACGATAGTGTAATGGATAAGGCAGTTTCTTCTCACCCGAGCACGCGGGGTTCGAATCTGGTTAGGACTTTTTTTTTCTTCTTTTTTTCTTTTTTAAACGCGAAGCTTTAAAATAACTAATACAGAACACATTTTAACGATTAGATTTTTTTTTAAAGTGTATCACAAGTGAGTCTTGAAGGCCATGTCTCTCTTGTTGTTATTGTTGTTTTGAATGCTTTACGTGTCCAAGCTGATATTTTCGTTTATATATTTATTGGTGAGGGTATGGTGTAAAGAAGTTCTCAGCTTACCGAGGTTACCCTCAACAAAACATTTGTCATTGCCATTTGTCATTTGTCTACGTCTCTCTCTCTCTCTCTCTCTCTCTCTCTCTCTCTCTCTCTCACTCTCTCTCTTATCCCTCTCTCTTTCTCGCTGTCTCAAACCCCTGTATCTCTCCCCCTCTCTCTTTTCTCTCCATCCACTTCCCCCTTTGTCTCTCTATCCCTGTCTCTGTCTGTCTGTCTGTCTGTCTCTCCTCTGCACCCGATCCTGGCCGCCATTATTTTGTTTATTCTCTCCTCAGACGACCAATCTGAAGCGAAGATTTTTATTTTTTTTTTTTTTTTTTTTTTTTGCTTTTAATGTAAACACCACTCAGATAGCACAAAGGGTTTCGATTTTTCGAACATCACAGGTTGTATGTCCCGACAGCCTGTGGGCGATTTCCGCTGAATTCAAATCAGCGACACACACAATCGATACTGTTCGGTTTCTACTGTCTTGATACAGCCCTGTGTGCGGTCGGTCCGACCGACGAAATCAACAATGCCAAATGGCCGATTTCTATGTTTTAGTTTCATGTTTACTTACAGTTTCAGTTGTGTTTTTTTGTTTTGTTTTTTTTTTCTTGTTTGGGTTTTTTTTTGGGGGGGGGTTTCAAGGAGGCGTCACTGCATCCGAACAATTCCACATCTGCTACACCACATCTGCTAGACAGATGCCTGACCAGCAGCATAACCCAACAGGCTTAGTCAGGCATGCGTG
>NC_134876.1:78574334-78589334 GCF_041734735.1 Babylonia areolata | reverse complement strand
TGCTGCACATGGGACCTCGGTTTGCTGTTTTATCCGAATGACTAGACGCTCCGTTTTATTTCCAATCAAACCTGGGAGAAAGGCCGAGAGCGGGATTCTTTTCCTTCTTCTGCGTTCACTCGTATGCACACGAGTGGGCTTTTACGTGTATGACCGTTTTTAACCCGCCATGTAGGCAGCCATACTCCGTTTTCGGGGATGTGCATGCTGGGTATGTTCTTGTTTCCATAACCCACCGAACGCTGACATGGATTACAAAATCTTTAACGTGCGTATTTGATCTTATGCTTGCATATACACACGAAGGGTGTTCAGGCACTAGCAGGTCTGCACATATGTTGACCTGGGAGATCGTAAAATTATCCACCCTTTACCCACCAGGCGCCGTCACCGTGATTCGAATCCGGGACCCTCAGATTGGCAGTCCAACGCTTTAACCACTCGGCTATTGCGCCCGTCTAGAGCGGGATTCGAACCAAGACACTCATGGACTCTGCAGATGAGCGTCTTATCCGTTCTGCCAATCTCCTCCTAACACCACATTCCTCCTGAAACTGTAACAAGTGGATGGGGGGAAAAAAACGGTTAAAATAAATCTCAACCATCATTCCATTCAAATATTCCCTTTATCCCTGGAACTCACAAGCTACTCAGTCAATTCGATTTTGTTCAGAAATGGATACCGGAAACTTATTATTCCATTGCTGTTGTACACACACACACACACACACACACACACACACACACACACACACACACACACATACACACACACATACAGAGAGAGAGAGAGAGAGAGAGAGAGAGAGAGAGAGACACACACACACACATTCATTTACCATTGCAATTGTGTCTTATAAACCTTAAGGTTTCATGACAATAAAATCTATTCTATTCTATTCTGTTCACACACACACACACACACACACACACACACACACACACACACACACACACACACATCTACTGTATGGTCGATACATAGGCGTACGTAAAAAAACAACAAAAAACAAACAAAAAACAGAACAAAACAAAACAAAAAACCCCCCAAAAAACCAAACAAACACACAAAAAAACCCAAACAAACGAGAAAAGCCCGAGATTCGCAACACCTTCAGGAGCTGTACGTACAGAAACCTGTGCAGCAGAGTCGATGCGATGCTAAGATTAACTGAGAGGGCAGGCCAGAAGTGGTAGTAAATGCGGCGTTCTGTATTCATGGAAGTTGTGGCTTCAGGAAAAAAAAAAAAAAAAAAAAAAAACCCTTCTCGACTGGCCCACGTTCCAACAGGAGCAGTATAAACACTTTTTTGGCTTCGTTTGTTGTTGGTGTTTTTCTCGTTTTTGTGTGTGTGTGTGTGTGTGTGTGTGTGTGTGTTTTGTTTGTTTGTTTGTTTGTTTGTTGTTGTTGTTGTTGTTTTTCTTTCTTATCTTTCTTTCCTTCTTTAACACCAGAAGCAATTTGTCACAGTTTAACCTGTGCCCCTTTTTAGCCTGCTGTTGTGATCTCTTTTAACTGAACGGTGCAAGTTTTCATCGTAAAGTATAGCACGGGGGGGAATGCTCGGTTTTGTTGATATTGTTTGGTTGGTTGGTTGGTTGGTTGTTTGCTTTTTTGTTATCTTAAACACACACACACACACACACACACACACACACACACACACACACACACACACACACACACACACACACACACACACACACACACATTTTGTGATAAATGTCGTGTATTGCTTTGCTATCCGAACTGTTGTGTCATGGGGGGTTGTTTGACATTTTTACCAGGTCGTATTCCAGATTGGTGATGTGTTGGTTTGCTATCCGAACTGTTGGGTCAAGTGGGGTTGTTAGACATTTTTACCCGATCGTATTCCAGATTGATGATGTGTTGGTTTGCTATCCGAACTGTTGGGTTAAGTGGGGTTGTTAGACATTTTTACCAGATCGTATTCCAGACTGATGATGTGTTGGTTTGCTATCCAAACTGTTGGGTCAAGTGGGGTTGTTAGACATTTTTACCAGATCGTATTCCAGATTGGTGATGTGTTGGTTTGCTATTCGAACTATTGGGTCAAGTGGGGTTGTTAGACATTTTTACCAGATCGTATTCCAGATTGGTGATGTGTTGGTTTGCTATTCGAACTGTTGGGTCAAGTGGGGTTGTTAGACATTTTTACCAGATCGTATTCCAGATTGGTGATGTGTTGGTTTGCTATCCGAACTGTTGGGTTAAGTGGGGTTGTTAGACATTTTTACCAGATCGTATTCCAGATTGGTGATGTGTTGGTTTGCTATCCAAACTATTGGGTCAAGTAGGGTTGTTTGACATTATTTGTTTACCAGAGCATATTCCAGATTGATGATTCTTAAATGTTATGCTGGACACCTTCTTTTGCATTGCGTTGTGCGGGTTTCATCGCGTCGTATCTTGTATTTTAGAACTGCAGTGTACTGTGCTATATTGTACTGTGTTATTCTGTATTGTTCTCTGTAGTGCTGTTCTTTACTGTCTTGTAGGCCATACTGCATTGCAATGCACTGCACGGCACTACACTACTGTGTGTGCGTGTGCGTGCGCATGTATGTAAATCACTTAATGTGTGTGCGCATTTGTGTGTGTATGTATATATGTATGTTAATGTCTGTTAGCGCTTGTGTGTGTATGTATTTATGTATGTGTGCGCATGTGAAGTCTGTGTCTGTGTGTGTGTGTGTGTGTGTGTGTGTGTGTGTGTGTGTGTGTGTGTGTGTGTATGCGCGCGCGCGCGTGCATGTGTGTGTGTGTGTGTGTGTGTGTGTGTGTGTGTGTGTGTGTGTGTGTGTGTGTGTGTGTGTGTGTGTGTGCTTGATAGAGTGATACAGAAAGAAAGTCACTGACACTGACACAGGTTTAATTGTGAAGGCCAACGGCCCAAACACAAAGGGGTGGGGGATATAATGGGGCAATTCAACATGCAGAAAAAAAAACATATTTCGCTCGTCACAAAAAAAGTCGAAAGAAAGAGAGAGAGAGAGTGTGTGTGTGTGTGTGTGTGGATGTGTATGTACGTGTGTGTATGCTTTCGTTAATTTAACAATTTTGGCTGTATTTGCTTGCGTTACAAAGATTGAAAGAAACATTAGGCTGTTTGAAACAAGAATAATCAATACTATATAGGCTAGACCTAAGCATCCTTTCAACAAGCAATTTCGAAACAGGCAAAATGTTCAACACCCCTTTGTCCACGTCTTTATTTCTCCGTCCGTATGTTTGTAATCAACCGCTAGGCGCTACGCACGCAATCAATCAATGGCAGTTTTGGGAGACTGAACAAGTCCTGACGATTTCTCGGATTGAAGAAGCGAAGTTAGAAACGATACCTTACTTATTCTAGGCATGCACAGCGAACTGGGATTCTAGATGGTGAAAAAAAAAAGACCAGACGCCACTTACCCTGAGGGCACTGAGGTAGTGTCCCTTGAGTTAAAAGGTCAATGATATGGAAATTGCGAGATGAGTGTGCACGAAGGAAAGGTGTTTGTTTGTTTGTTTTCTCGTTTGTTTTTTCGTATTTAAAAGCACTGCTATTGCCACCGATAACTGATATGCTATCAGATGTTTCGGAATGTTTTATTTATTTATTTATTTATCTATTTATTTATGTATGTATGTGTGTGTGTGTGTGTGTGTGTGTGTGTGTGTGTGTGTGTGTGTGTGTGTGTGTGTGTGTGTGTGTGTGTGTTATTTCGTTACCGAGGAACCATTCCATCTTGAGACTGTTTAGGTTTGTTGTTGTTTTCTTGTTGTTGTTGTTGTTGTTATTGTTTATTTTGTTCTAGAACCGATCAGCCATTCTTGCATCGAAGCCCCCATGAACAGAACACTATTTTTTTCTTCTTTTTTTTTCTACCCGGGTCTTGGGTCGACCACCGTTTCATTTTGTATCTAATTCACACAATGTCAAAGTAATCAGTAGCATTTATGGAATAAATACAACTTTTCATTTACTGATTTTGGGCTTGTTACAATAATATGGAAGGTAAATGTTCAAGTCATACAATTAAGTGTACAAAATTTGGATTTTTTTTTTCACCTTCATTCATACACAATTCTATATCTGTCTGTTTCTACGTACGAGGGTCATTCAATAAATAAGGTGAATTTTTCGGTATAAGGACTTCTAATACAGATAGAAGCTTACTTTTTTTTTTCAACGTAGTCTCCCAGCACTGTCACACACTTTTCCCATCTGTGCACAAGCTTCCGTATTCCCTCAGCGTAAAAATCTTTGGACTGATGTCTCAGCCAGTCGCTCACAACACTTTTGACTTCATCGTCACTTTCAAACTTCGTGCCTCTCGTGAACGCTTTCAAGGGACCAAACAGGTGAAAGTCTGAAGGGGCAAGGTCTGGGCTGTAAGGGGGATGAGGGAGCAGTTCCCAGCCCAGCTCGTTGATGGTCTGCACCGTTCGGGCTGCTGTGTGAGGCCTTGCATCTTTGGCACCCACCGGCAGCTGACCTTCGAGTAGCCAAGGTCATCATGGACAATTTTGTGTGCTGTCCCAACAGATAAGCTCAAAGTCCTTGCAATGTCATCCACTGTCACCCTTCTGTCAGACTGAATGAGGTCATTGACTGATTCGATCACCTCAGGAGACCTCACTTCTGTAGGCCTTCCAGGCCTGTCTTCATCCTCAACACTGCTCCGTCCTTCTTTAAACAATTTAGCCCACTTGTAGACATTTTTTCGGCTGAAACATGTGGCACCATACACAGTTGACATTCTCCTATGAATTTCAACTGGTTTGCACCCTTCAGCAACCAAAAACTTGATAACTGACCGCTGTTCAATCCTGGAGCATGCTTCTTGGTCGGCCATCTTTGTTAATCGCCAAAACTCTCAAAGTTTTTTTTTAATCTGCAAAACAAATTAAATCCATGTGAAAAAGAAGTAAAACAAAAACAAAACAAAACAAAAAAGTAAGCCTCTATCTGTATTAGAAGTCCTTATACCGAAAAATTCACCTTATTTATTGAATGACCCTCGTATATGGACAATCACGTTGCAAAACTTTAGTGTTGGAAGATAGCTTGGTTTGGGGGGCATTCGTGCTCTGGTGTGCTTTCTGTGTGCATGTTTGTCGCTTTCTCACTTCTCATTCGATTATTTGACGTTATTTATAGATGGAGGTGTTTTTTTTTCTTCTTTTTTTCACGTAAATACGTCTTGTTTCAAATTCTCTTTCAAAAAATAACCTGTAAGGGAAAGACTGATTTGGTCTTTTTACAGAAACTTACACACATTTTACCCACTAAGATTATATTATTGATATTGATATATCAAGAACAGAACACTCGTTTAAGGCTCAGGGTAAACCAGCAACCATTCACACTTTAATGCTTGCAGTGTGTGTGTCACAAACGTCATAGAATGGATTTGTGGAGATCGCCTTCTGGAACACAGAAGTGGTCAAAAGCTCCCAGTCTCTGTCTGTCTGTCAGTCTGTCTGTCTGTTTATCTCTTTTTCACCCTGTCACTACCTCTCACTTTCTCACTGTCTCACTTTGCTTCACTCTGTCTATCTGTCTTTGTCTCTCTCTGATGCTTATCCCTGTCTTCCCTTTGTCTATGTCTTTGTGCCTGTGTGTTACTGTCTGGTTCTGTGTGTGTGTGTGTGTGTGTGTGTGTGTGTGTGTGTGTGTGTGTGTGTGTGTGTGTGTGTGTGTGTGTGTGTGTGTGTGTGTGTGTGTGTGTGTGTGTGTGTGTGTGTGTGTGTGTGTGTGTGCGTGTTTGTGTGTGTGTGTGTGTGTGTGTGTGTGTGTGTGTGTGTGTGTGTGTGTGTGTGTGTGTGTGTGTGTGTGTGTGTGTGTGTGTGTGTGTGTGTGTGTGTGTGTTCGCTTCGTGCTTGCGTGTATGTGCGTGTGCGTGCGGTTTTTTGTTTGTTTGTTTGTTGTTGTCGTTGTTGTTTTTTGGGTTTTTTTAATCCAGAAACAGAGGCAGTATCCCTGCTGATACACAGATTATGTTGAACAAAGAGACGTAAAGAAAAGCCGCTGGTAGCAAGTCCAACACAATTTGGAAATCTGAAACCGATAGCGTTTGTTGTTGTTTTTTCTTGAGACAGACAGACAGACAGAGGGACAGGCGGGCAGAGTGATAGAGACAGAGAGGTAGAGAGAATGAGAGAGAAACAGACAGAGACAGATTGACAGACATACAGAGGCAAGAGACAGAGACAGGTTGAGACGGAGACAGAAGCAGAGAGAGAGGGGGTGGGGGTGGGGGGATAAAGAGAGGGAGAGAGAGGGAGAGAGGGGGGAGGGAGGGAGGGAGAAGCAAAGAAGAGAGTGGGAGAGAGGAGCGAAACAGAGGGGCGGGGTAGAGAAACAGAGAGGGAGAGGGGGGTGCAGAGAGAGGGGGGGAGGGAGGGAGAGACAGAGAAGACAGAAGCAGAGAGAGAGAGAAGGAATGGGGGTAAAGAGATGGAGAGAGAGAGAGGAGAGAGAGAAAAAAAACAGTGAGAGAGAGACAGACAGATACGCAAATGCAGAAACCAGAAATAGAAAGAGAGAGAGAGAGGGGGGGGGTGAGGGTCGTGGGGGGGGGGGGGGTTAGAAAAGTGAGGGAGAGAGAATGAGAGAGTTGGAGGGAAAGGAGATAAAAGGAAGAGAGGAATGAGAGAATGGGAGGGGAAGGAGATATAAGGAAAAGAGAGAGGGAGAGGAATGAGAGAATGGGAGGGAAAGGAGATAGAAGGAAGAGAGAGAGAGAGGGAGGGAGAGGAATGAGAGAATGGGAGGGAAAGGAGATAGAAGGAAGAGAGAGAGAGAGGGAGGGAGAGGAATGAGAGAATGGGAGGGAAAGGAGATAGAAGGAAGAGAGAGAGAGGGAGGGAGAGGAATGAGAGAATGGGAGGGAAAGGAGATAGAAGGAAGAGAGAGAGAGGGAGGGAGAGGAATGAGAGAATGGGAGGGAAAGGAGATATAAGGAAGAGAGAGAGAGAGGGAGAGGAATGAGAGAATGGGAGGGAAAGGAGATAGAAGGAAGAGAGAGAGAGGGATGGAGAGGAATGAGAGAATGGGAGGGAAAGGAGATAGAAGGAAGAGAGAGAGAGGGAGGGAGGGAGGGAGAGGAATGAGAGAATGGGAGGGAAAGGAGATAGAAGGAAGAGAAAGAGAGGGAGAGAGGGAGAGGACAGTGATTTCCAACAGGCAGTCAAACAGACCCACTATTACTAAATCAACACCTGTTGGTTGAGAGGAGCCACTAGTTTTGCTATACAAGGCATCATTTCCGCATGGACTCTCAGACGAACCTGACCGGAAGTTGGAGCCAGCAATGCAAATTAGCGTCACAGCGTGCCCACAGGAAAACATCCATCACACTATAATTGTGTTTCCATCATCGTTGGAGAAAATCACCAATGCAATGGTTTCCTGGAGCTAGCTATCAGCAAAACAACAAAGTATGGTGCTAAAAGGGGGTCTAAAGTGTGTGAAAAGAAAAGAAAAAAAAAGACGAAATATAAAACAACTGAAACTAATGTTGCAGAAAAGGAGAGAAAAACAGCACACACACACACACACACACACACACACACACACACACACACACACACACACACACACACACACACACACACACACACACACACACACACACACACACACACACACACACACACACACGCACACACACACACACGCACACACACACACACACACACAACACACACACACACACACACACACACACACACACACACACACACACACACACACACACACACAATTAGCGAACAAAACAAACAAACAGACAAACAAAGAAGAAAATATGGTGCGAGAAAACGGGAATAAACGGTGAAAAGCACAGAACGGAAAAATAGATAAAACTGAAATAAATGTTACATAAGAAAAACAAGTAAACAAACAATACATGTCTCACATATAGGGATCGTAATGGCCGCAAGGTAGATCACGATATTCGAACAGCAAATCACCATATATTTGCTGGTCCTTTTGGAAAGATATGTAAACACACACACACACACACACACACACACACACACACACACACACACACACACACACACACACACACACACACACTGAATCAAAACAAAAACAAATCCACCATTATTACATATCGTGGACCTGCTTCGCCTCTACTGGACTTACAAATTGATTTGTACATAGTGTTGGGGTGCAGGGGTTTGGGGTGTCAGTTTAGAAATGTTTGCTCCTCCATATCTGTGTGTGTGTGTGTGTGTGTGTGTGTGTGTGTGTGTGTGTGTGTGTGTGTGTGTGTTAGATAGATAGATAGATAGATATATAGATATTGATTCAGATGTGCTGTCCCTCCATGATCACTCATTTCCCACCCACCCCTCCCCTCCAAATCACTATAACATGCATTCACCATCACCACCAAGCATTCCTGTGCCGCTAGCCTCGTCTCCAGAACGACATAATGAATCTGCAATATAGATAGATAGATAGATAGATATTGGCTTATATATCCGAAATCCTGTGAGCTTGACCCTGTCCCGTCTTCTTTGTTGGTTGAATGTATTGATGTTCTACTGCCACATATTACTCATGTCATCAATTCTTCCTTGCTGTCTGGTTGTTTCCCTGAAAGCTTCAAGTCTGCTGCTGTTGTACGTCCACTCATCAAGAAACCATCTTTGGATCATAATTGTTTGAAAAATTATCGACCTGTCTCTAATCTGTCATTTTTATCAAAACTGCTAAAAAAGATCATATTGTCTCAGCTCTTAGCTCATCTGGAGCAGAATGGTTTACTTAATTCCCACCAGTCAGCTTATAGACGTGGTCATAGTTGCGAAACAGCCCTTCTTAGAATAGTGAATGATTTGCTTTCGGGATTTGATGAGGATAAGATATCTGTTCTCGCTCTCTTAGATTTGTCAGCAGCTTTTGACACTATCGACCACTCTATCCTCTTGAACAGACTTAAAACTTCCTTTGGTATTCGTGACACTGCACTAGCATGGATCACGTCTTACCTGTCAGATCGTACACAGAAAGTGTGTGTAAATGGTACATACTCTAGAGTATATGCCTTGAAATATGGTGTCCCACAAGGGTCCGTCCTATGTCCTGTTCTTTTCGTGCTGTATGCGGCTCCTGTGTCGGATGTCATCAGTCATCATGCGATGTCGCATGAGAGCTTTGCTGATGACACACAACTTTATCAGTCGGCTTCCATAGCTGAATTTGATGCACTGGTGACTCAAACACAGGAGTGCATTGCTGGCCTAAAGGACTGGATGACTCTCAACAAGCTGCAATTAAATGATGATAAGACTGAATTTATGATAACCTGTCCAAAGAAGTTTCGTCAACATCCTTCCTTTCCTGACTCTGTTCTGATCAATAGCACACCTGTTTCACTTTCTCCCTCTGTTCGCAGTCTTGGTGTAATCCTGGACCAGTCTCTTTCCTTCCAACAGCACATTTCGAATATCTGTAAAGTTGCCTATTTGGAACTGCGTAGAATCAGCTCTATCCGCCACTATCTCTCAACCGATGCAACCAAGACACTTGTATGCTCTCTGGTTCTCTCAAGATTGGATTACTGCAACTCTCTTTTGGCCGGCCTTCCCAAATACCTGTTAGACAGACTCCAACGAATTCAGAATAACGCTGCCAGACTCATTTGCAGAGCTTCTAAATTTGACCATGTTTCTCCTCTCCTTCAGTCTCTCCACTGGTTGCCTGTTTCTGATCGAATAGACTATAAGCTATCCACTCTGACCTTTTCTGCAGTCAACGGATCTGGCCCAAAGTATCTTTCTGAACTCATCCATATCTATACCCCGTCTCGCCAGCTCCGTTCTTCCTCTGATACTCGACTTCTCAGGATACCTCACGTCAGAAGTAAGACCTATGGACACAGATCGTTTTCTTTTCAATCGCCAAAGACGTGGAACAAGCTCCCTGATAACCTCCGTCACTCTGATTCCCTAGCATCTTTTAAATCTCGTCTCAAAACTCACCTTTTCCCTCAGCAATAAGTTCAGTTGTGGCAGGCCCACAACTACATGCATGTATATGAATGTGTATTGTGTGTGCGTGTGTTTATGTAAGTATGTGCCTGCCTATGTGTGTGTATGTGTTAGGGTAGCTGTTAGATACACATGTATGTTAAAATGTATGTATGCAGTGTGTGTGTGTGCGTGCGTGCGTGCGTGCGTGCGTGCGTGCGTGCGTGTGTGTGTGTGTGTGTGTGTGTGTGTGTGTGTGTGTGTGTGTGTGGTCACATTTTGGTGTGTGTATGTAACATAGATATAATGTTTTATGTTATCAAAAGCGTTTTGTAAAGCACCTAGAGCAGATTTCTGGATAGTGTGCTATATAAGTATCCATTATTATTATTATTATTATTATTATTATTATTATTATTATATGCTGTCCTTCTATGCATGCTCACTCCTTACTTTTTGTGTGTGTTCCAAATCACTATAACATGCATGCACCATCACCAACCACCACCACCACCACCACCACCACCAAGTATTCCCCGTGTAGGATGTGTCGCTCGCCAGCCACGTCTCCAGAACGATATAAAAGAATCCGCAACGCAATACCCGAGGTGCTGCGTGTACACGCTTATCTGCACAATCGATACCCCACAAAGGACCGGGTCAGTAGTAAAACACAGCATTCTGTATTCATGGAGGTTGTCAACGAGGCCAAAGCTAATTGTCCACGCGTGGCTGGCTGACTAGCTAGCTAGCTGGCTGGCTGCTGGCTGGCATCAGAAACAGACTATACAACTAATTACAAACTTGGCTTTGGCGGCTTTTTGACCTACTTGGCCCGGCCCGATTGACCCCCGTGCTCTGACTAACCGCTGATTGTATATTGTTATCCTATGCTGCTGGGTTAAAGTGTTAGGAAGCTCTCTGTCTGTCTGTCTGTCTGTCTGTGTATCTCTATCTCTCCCTCCCTCTCTCTCTCTCTCTCTCTCTCTCTAGCTCTCTCTCTCTCTCACTCACCCACTCATCTCTCTCTCTCTCTCGCAGGAGGAAGGTGGCAGAATGGTTAAGACATTCAGCTCCCGATGCAGAGAGTCCGTGAGGGTGTGGGTTCGAATCCCGCTCTCGCCCTTTCTCCCAAGTTTGACTAGAAAATCAAACTGAGCATCTTGTCTTTCGGATGAGACAACAAACCGAGGTCCCGTATGCAGCACGCACTTGACGCCCTGAAAAAAGAACCCATGGCAAAGAGAGTGTTGTCCTCTGATAACGTTATGCAAAAAGAAATCCACTCTGATAGGCACAAAAATATATAAGCATGCACTCAAGGCCTTGACAAGCACGTTGGGTTATGCTGATGTCAGACATCTGCCCAGCAGATGTAGTGTATATGGATTTGTCCGAACACAGAGACGCCTCCTTGAGAAATTATTACTGAAACTGAAACTCTCTCTCCCTCTCTCTCTCTCTCTCCCTCTCTCTCTCTCTGTCTCCCTCTGTCTCCCCCCCTCTCTCTCTCCCTGTCTCTCTCTCTTTCTCTCTCCATGTCTCTCTGTTTTTTTCTATCTGTCTTGTCTCTCTTGGTTCAAATATTGTCAGGGATCCAGATGAGTGCTGTTTCCCTCTTTCCCTCTCCTCTGTCTGTCTGTCTGTCTCTCCGTGTCTGTCTGTCTGCTTCTCTCTCTCTCTCTCTCTCTCTCTCTCTCTCTCTCTCTCTCTCTCTCTCGGTCTCCATGCCCATTCTCTGTTTTGTGTCTATTATCTGCATATCTATACATATTTACGTCTCTTTCTACCCAAGACATCTACTTTGGTTCACACAACAAACCAGCCTGTTGTGGGCATTGATACTGGATGGGGGAAAACAACAACAACGACAGAGAAACATGAAATCTGCAACTCTGGAAGTGCTGCTCACTTTTCTATGCACGATCAATAGCAAAGGACCAATCCAGTGGTACACAGCAGCATTCTGTATTCATGGAAGTTGTCGCCGGGCAAGCTAATTCCCACGTCTGGCTGGCATTAGAAACAGGCCAATAGCGTGGATTTGGGGGTGTGGGTGTGTGTGGAGGAGAAGGGGGGGGGGGGGGGCTGTTGTTGATCTTTGACCCGTTTCAGATCCGTGCTCTGACTAAAGAGATAAAGTGACTCAGCAGCAGTGCAGGGTCTCCTCTGGTGTGTGGCCTCCTGAGTGTCGACCGTTGGCGTCTGAGGTCTGGCTTTGTATCCCCTGACGAAGTGGTTGTGGAATATGTTTCCAGGTGCGCTGTGAATCTGTCATCTGCAAAGACCTCCAGATGACATTGGGTTGTTATGAGTTTGTTAAAGAGTAGAAAATGGCAACTGTATGATTTATCAATGAAGCAGGCATTTAGTGCACGTAAAAAAACCAACACAGCAACAGAAGGGTTGACCCTGGCAACATTCTGAAGACAATTTCTCTTTGATAATAGAACAAATACACCTGCAGACAGAAGAAAAGAACTGGGTGGCGCTGTACTGTGGCGATGTGCTCAACCTGAGGAGAGCCACTCGGATTTCACACAGAAAAAAAATTGTTGTAACAAAAAGTAAAACAATACACTACAATACACACTTCGAGTACGATATCATTAGGGTCTTTTTTTCTGTTTGCAGCATAACCTATGATGTAAGACTGATAGTTTGTGTTGAAGCAGTTGTGCTTTAATGTGTAAATATGTACTAGTGAACTGGTTATCTCAATGCTGAAACTTTTACAACATGCTCTCTAACCCCCCGCTCCCCTCTCCCCGTCCCCCCTGCCCGCCTCTCTTTCTCTTTCCAGCCAGCTCCCCATCCCCACTCTTTTTGTTTTCCCTCTCGCCCTATCTCTTTCCCATCCTCTCTTCCCCCCCCTCCCCCCCGCCCCCCCACCATCACTATCAGGGTATTGATTCCACACTACTGTAGCACACATGTGCCATCGACACCACCACCAGCTTCGTCCTCTGTTGTTGTTTTTCCCCAGTCGTCAACTCTTCTCCACAGACTAGCTTAACCTGTCATCGACAAATAACGCCATAGGGGAAATGAAGAAACACGAGATTTGCAACAACCGGGTCGTTGCACACGTTAACAATCACAGTCAGCATAAGGACCAGGCCAGTGGTAAACAGTAGCATTCTGTATTCATGAAGGCTGTCGCCTGGTAAGCTAATTCCCACGTCTGGCTGGCATTGGTAACGGGACAAGAGCGTCGCTTTGGGAGATGATCTTTGGCCTGGCTGACCCGTGATTTTGACTTAAGAGATGCACTGAGGAGGGAAACCTGGCCCCGTGCGCTCAAGCACCAAGAGAAGCTCTGAGGACCACCTGCTGCACTGTGGAGGACAGCAGACTTCGCGCTGCAGACCGGAATGACCATCTGACAGCATAACTTGGGGAACGTAGAAGAAGGAGACTTAAGAGATGAAAGGTCTGCGCATCTGACAGACAGAAAAACATAGAATCGTGGACAGGGATGAGCGTTGTCCTTTAACGAGGTCTGGTTTGATGCCTGTGACGAAGTACACGTGTTAAGGGTATTTCTCTGGCTTGTAAAACCATCATTGCGGAAGGCCTCTGAAAGATCTCAGGGTGCTCAAATGGCATTATTGATATTGTGACTGCATGATTGTTTGAATATGTTGAATGGAAGTGTTATCTTAAAACTAAGACGGAATGTGCTTAATACAAATATTTTGGCATCGTTGAAAAAAAAAAAAGAAGGAATACAAGTCGTTCGTCTGATGTATGTATCATACACAGGTTTTTGTAAAATATTGAAAACAGACTCATTTCACTTCCGAGAGAAAATGACGCACATCAAATATATATGCCTCAAACTCCTGGTGTATCCATCTCTCTTTCTCCTTTGCTCACTCTTACCTCTTTGTTGTAAATGAATGAATATCAAATGCATCTGTTCGACCCTTAGATACCGGACGAGACAATAGTTGGTAAATATGCACTCTCCTTTTCTTCATGTTTTGTCAATGTGTGTGTGTGTGTGTGTGTGTGTGTGTGTGTGTGTGTGTGTGTGTGTGTGTGTGTGTGTGTGTGTGCTGACTCTGCTTGTAAGTTTATCCCCCCCTTCCCCCCATCTCTCTCTCTCTCTCTCTCTCTCTCTCTCTCTCTCTCCCTCCCTCCCTTTCTCATTCTCCCCATCTCTCTCTCTCTCTCTCTCTCTCTCTCTCTCTCTCTCTCTCTCTCTCAATCTCTCTCTTTCTTTTTCATAAGCCCAAATAAGTTCGGAAAACTCTATAACTTTTCTGTCTATTTCATAATGTTGACATTTTATGGCTATAAGATGAAAAATTCACAGAAAAAAAGAGGGCTTCCCATGCCGACAGTGTTTACTTTACATCCACGTGCAGAACATGTGCTGTGGGCATGATACTACACAACCCAGACATTACTTTCCAAAACCATGTGTATGGACAGAGTTTCCGTAAATCCGCCTGAAATCAATATCCCTGGGTTTGCTAAGCTGTGTAAGCCTAATATAATGGTTTTGAAACTAGCACGGGTATTGCCATGTGCGTATTTCCATTTAATTTATCTGAAAGTACAAGGTACAAAATGCTTACGGTGGTTGTTTTAGTCCTATCATTTTGGGTTTCATTCAGAATGTAAGTTGATGATACTACGGATCATGGCGAAGTGCCTCGCTGCTTGCAAACAATGTGTTGCACCACATATGCTGCACTCGTGCAGTATGCCCACTGTGCAATCGTCCAAGTCATAAGATAGGGACTTCTTCTGCGTTCACTCGTATGCACACGAGTGGGCTTTTACGTGTATGACCGTTTTTACCCCGCCATGTAGGCAGCCATACTCCGTTTTCGGGGGTATGCATGCTGGGTATGTTCTTGTTTCCACAACCCACCGAACGCTGACATGGATTACAGGATCTTTAACGTGCGTATTTGATCTTCTGCTTGCATATACACACGAAGGGGGTTCAGGCACTAGCAGGTCTGCACATATGCTGACCTGGGAGATCGTAA
>NC_134876.1:78561834-78569334 GCF_041734735.1 Babylonia areolata | reverse complement strand
ACCTGTTAGTCCCCGTAATTTCCTTCGTGTGGAAACGCAAACAGAAGATCAAGTATGCATGTTGAAGATCTCACATTACATGTCTTCACGCTCAGTGGATGATGGAATCAGAAACACGCACAGCGTGCCCACCGCCCTCCCATACTTGGAGACTGGCCACCTAAACGGTAGGCTAAATATGGTTACACATGCAAACAGCCCATTCTGTGAACACTTGAACCGTAGGAGTGGTGGCCTATTAACGAGGAAGAATAGGAGGAGGAGGCGAGCATGATCGTTCACCAAAGAAATGATGAGGCAGGATTTAAAAAAAAAAAGAAAAAAAAGAGGACATTAACGATGTGATACAGCACAACCTTCAAGCGTCGGTCAAATCGCACCAAGCCCAGACCCCGACATCAACCTTAGTCCACCCGCGAACACGTCAGCTGTCTGTCGTAACGACGCCAGAGCGAGAAGACAATAGATAAGCATCCCTCGAGGTTCTGTACACGCTTGTATGCACAATCAGTGCCAGGGGATCTGGCGAATGGTAAATACAGCGTTCTGTATTCATGGAGGTTTATTTGGGGGACCCATTGATGCGGTCTGGTTCGCGTTAGAAATTGTTCCAGAATTGGCGGGCGATGCGGGGCGGGGATGGGTGGGTGGGTGGGAGGGGGTTAATCTTTTGCCTGAGGGACAGGGGGCCCCTTATTAAAGAGGTGATTGTCTGCATCTGACACTAGAAACACGTGAAGGATTGCAGTTTTTTGGTGTTTGGCTGTCGCGACTGAGTCTGGTCTGACGCCCCCAGCATGGTGCGTCTGCGAATGCATTTGGGATCTCTGTGCTGATGGGGATGTCTGGAAGAACAGCATCAGATTGTTGAAAACATGCCAGACACCTCGTGGTGGGCTGAAAGTATACCAGACACTTCGTGATGGCTGAATCAAATTTGCCTGTAAAATCGGAATTCGTGGATTTGACTTTTAGAAGACTGGGTGCACACACACACACACACACACACAGACACACACACACACACAGACACACACACACACACACGCGCGCACACATACACACAGATTCACACATATTATACACAATCAACGTACACGCGGCCACAAAAGCGACTCTCTCAACCCATCAACCCATTTCTTTCTGTTAAGAGTCAGAAACAAAGACGTATAGTTATGGTCCACCGATAAGGTCAGGAGTTCTCCTTTGCTACTGGTAATACCCTGACCCAGTACTACCTGCTGCATGCAGGGAGCGAACTCAGGAAAATTCGATCTGGAGAGGAGTGGGCTCCACCAGATTTGACTTGCCGAAGACACCGTGCATGGAGGATCCATTGGTCTTGCTGAACCAATCCTCCAAGGAACTGTTGATGAAGGGAGACGGAGTTTGAGAAGAAGACAGAAAAAAAAAGAAACGATGTACTGATAATGTTGCGGAATGAACGGGAAACACACAACCCACTGACCGACAGGAGCCTGGTGAACAATGTTTCCACGCGGCTCTTCACAGAGTTATGGAAGAGGAACAAGAACAAGAAGGGACCAATCCTCTAAGGATCTGTTCATGAAGTAACTGTAGTGGAGTGATGGCCTAGAGGTAACGCGTCCGCCTAGAAAGCGGGAGAATCTGAGCGCGCTGGTTCGAATCACGGCTCAGCCGCCGATATTTTCTCCCCCTCCACTATAGACTTTGAGTGGTGGTCTGGACGCTAGTCATTCGGATGAGATGATAAACCGAGGTCCCGTGTGCAACATGCACTTATCGCACGTAAAAGAACCCACGGCAACAAAAGGGTTGTTCCTGGCAAAATTCTGTAAAAAAATCCACTTCGATAGGATAAACAAATAAAACTGCACGCAGGAAAAAAAGAGAAAAAAACATGGGTGGCGCTGTAGTGTAGTGACGTGCTCTCCTTGGGGAGAGCAGCCCGAATTCCACACAGAGAAATATGTGTGAGAAAAAGAAATACAAATACAAATGAAGGAAGACGGAAAGGAGGACCGGGGACAAAAAACAAAACAAAACAAAAAAACAAACAAAAAAAAACAACACAAAAAAACAAACGATGGGCTGACAATATTGCAGAATGGACGGGAATCCATTTGCAGAAGCCCAGGCTTTGACATACAACCGATGGACCTGGACGAATTTGGTGAACAATGCTTCTTCGCCGCTCTCCACAGACTTAAAGAAGAAGAAGAAAGAGGAGAAGGAGGAGAAGAGGTATGGTTCGCAGTAACATTCATGGACAATCAGATACGTTGAATGGAACAGCGACAAATGCAATGTGATGCTTATTCCCATGTTCGGCTGACATGTATCATTGATACAATTATTTTTAAAAAAATGGTCGAATGCAAGATTGTGCATGTTTATCTCTGGCCTGAAAGACTCCATCTCTTGAAGAGGATTGGGTCTGCATCGGAAACAAACTACACGGAACAGTGTACTGGGTTTCGGCTTGCTGCAAGATAAACAGAGGTCCCGTGTGCAGCACGCACTTGGCGCACTGAAAAAGAACCCATGGCAACGAGAGTGTTGTCCTCTGGCGAAATTACGTAAAATGAAATCCACTTTCATAGGTACACAAATATGTAAGCATGCACTCAAGGCCTGACTAAGCGCGTTGGGTTATGCTGCTGGTCAGGCATCTGCTCAGCAGATGTGGTGTGGCGTGTATGGATTTGTCCGAACGCAGTGACGCCTCCTTGAGAAAGTGAAACTGAAACTGAAACTGCAAGAAGTTGCTGCCTCCTGTTCCCATGCTAACTGATCGTGTTGGTACGGCAGTAAAAGAAAAGGAAGGAAAAAAAAACCCCAAAAGAAAAGAAGTATCGTAAAACAAATTTACGGGGTTGAAACTATATTTCTCAGAGTGTAAAATCCCTGTGTTATCATCAAATTACCTTCGTCTTTTGTACCGCTAACGGCATGCTTGTTTGATTATCACGCAGCTTTCATGACAATAATTCTGCCAAGCTGTAAAGGAATGGTACAACCAGACATATGATTCTGAACGTCATTTCGTTTCTGGTTTCAATCGACCAGGCAATGTTCCCAGAGAAAAACAGCGAAAGGTTTTCGCATGTTTGCAGGCAAGTATCGGAAGGCATACAGCATCGTACTTTCCAGATGCTGATTCCTTGGGAGATGATCATTAATCAAAGAAACCCGGGGCTGTTGGAGATACATTTCTATGAATATATTGAGTGCCCCGAGAGACTGGATACTCTGCAGGGATTGTGCTGTATTTCATTGAATATGTATTGGATGTCTGATAGAAAAGGATGGCAATGCCCTTCCGTAATCACACATTCATTTATCTCTTTCTGTCCCTGCACCTCCCTCCTCTCTCTCTCTCTCTCTCTCTCTCTCTCTCTCTCTCTCTCTCTCTCTCTCTCTCTCACCCACTCATTTTTTCTCTTTCTCTCTCTCAATGTGTCTCTTTCTATCACTCTCTCTCCCACTCACCCACTAATTTCCCTTTCTTTTTTCTCCACCACCTCTCTCTTTCTCCCTCCCCCCTTCTCTCTCTCTCACCCACTCATCTCTCTCTTTCTCTATCACTGTGTCTCCCACTCATCCACTCATTTCTCTCTCTTTAATCTCCCCCACCCTCTCTCCCTCTCCTCTCTCTCTCTCTCTCCCTCTCTCTCTCTCTCTCTCCCTCTCTCTCTCACTCCCTCTCCCCCCCCCCTCTCTCTCTCTCTATGCCTGTTGCCTCTGCCTACACCGTTAGGGCAAGGAACGAAGAATTATGAGAACTGCAACAGATGTGTTGTGTTTCAGATATACTCTTGTGCTACATGGTAAGAGACCGACCGATGGACACAAAACAGCACCAGAATAATGTGTAATCTGCGTTTATGTGCATACCTGCCAAAGACCATTGCCACGACTGTCTTGAATAATAACAAGTTTCCCGAGAACAGGATTTGGTTAACTGACCTCTGGCCTGGAACATTTCATCCCTAACTGACGATGATCGGGTCTTCTTCTTCTTCTTGATTTTGTTCCCCTGATCAACTCACAGATATATGGACAATACTATGAAACCCCGTCTGACTATAATGCAGTTTCTATAAGCAATTTGTCAAGCATTGTAATATCTGTAACCTATTTCCATGACCAGACAGAATAAGAAATGATAGAAGATCAGTGTCAAAGCACAATGATCTAACCCGCCCCTTTCGTTGTGTTCTAACGTTTGCCGCATGTGAGGGGTGAATTCCCATGGGGCATGAAATGTACTTAACATCGGCATCAACTGGTGGTCGGCGTTAGGTTTGCTTGGTAAAAACCCAGACACGTGATTCTGAACACCTCTTGTGGGTTAAAAAAAGAAAAAGAAAAAAAAAAAAAGAATCGACTAGGAACTGTTCACAGAGAATGCAGATCACTATTTTCATGAGATGGAAGTCAAGTACAGGAAATAGTTTGGCATCATACTTTTCAGTTGCTGGTTCTATTAATTTCTTATAAAACACTGTACTGAATAAATACATACCCAAATGGGTAGAGGGAAAGGATAGGGAGGGGGTAAGATAGTGGGGGGTGGGGGTGGTCACAGGGATGGCAGGAAGGTAGGGTAGAGGGTGTGAGATAGGATAGGGGTTTGATGGGAGCAATAGCCGAGTGTTTAAAGCGGGTTCGAATCCCGGTGACGGCGCCTGGTGGGTAAAGGGTGGAGATTTTTCCGACCTCCCAGGTCAACATGTGTGCAGACCTGCTAGTGCCTGACCCCCCCCCCCTTGTGTATACACAAGCAGAAGATAAGATACACACGTTAAAGATCATGTAATCCATACCAGCGTTCGGTGGGTTATGGAAACAAGAACATACCAAACATGCACAACCCCGAAAGCGGAGTATGGCTGCCAACATGGCGGGGTGAAAAAAACAACAACCGGTCATTCACGTAAAAGCCCACTCGTGTACAACGAGTGAACGTGGGAGCTGCATCCCACAAACGCAGAAGAAGAAGAAAAAGAAGAAGGGTAGAACAAAGAAGAAAGAACAAGAACACCAAAAGCAGTGGGACAGTAGTCCTGACCATGGGGAAGAAACAACACCAAAAGGATAAGCTGTACCTGACGACCAAAGAATGGAAACATGAATGGGGTGGTTATAAAGGAACCCAGAACACTGGTGAAAATTCCAGATTCAGACGACTGCCATTTAGTTGTTGCAGCCTGTCATTCCAGCCCTTTGAAAACCCTTGGTGCACAAAGGAAGGTGTCATCTTTGACCTTATGAACATTGTGCCGTTCCTGAAGAAATACGGCATCAACCCAGCCACAGGGGAGAAAATGAGTGCAAAAGACTTGATTCGACTCAACTTTCACAAAAACTCTGAAGGGAAGTACCACTGCCCTGTGACGTTCAAGGTGTTCAATGAGAACACACACATCGTGGCCATCCGACCCACAGGCAATGTGTACTGTCATGACGCGGTGGAAAGGCTGAATGTGAAGACCAAAAGTCTGAAAGACCTGATCACTGACGAGCCATTCACCCGTAAAGACATCATTACCATTCAGGATCCTACCAACCTGGACAAGTTCAACATCCAGGCCTTCTACTATGTCAGGAAGAACCTCAGGGTGACCGATGAAGAGGAGGAGAAGGCCAGGAGGGACCCGCGGTTCAACCTCAGGCTGATCAACAACGAAGCCGAGTCTGCCCTGGACGCCTTGGAGAAGGAGTACACACCCTCCCCTTACCTGGGTCAGAAAGATGCCAGACCACAGAAGGCAGACAAGTTTAATGCTGCATCCTACTCCACGGGTCACGTGGCCGCGGCCTTCACCTCCACCGCACTGGACCCCGAGACAGAGCATCAGGCAGCACTGATTGAGGAGGATGTGTTGAGGTACGAACGTGTGCGGAAGAAGGGGTATGTGCGGCTGATGACGTCCAAGGGCCCGCTGAACGTGGAGTTGCACTGCGACATGGTGCCCCGCACCTGTGAGAACTTCCTCACGCTCTGTGCCCGCCACTACTACGATGGCACCGTCTTCCAGCGCTCCATCCGCAACTTCATTATTCAGGGAGGTGACCCAACTGGCACAGGGAAAGGCGGGAAGTCTGCGTGAGGCGAGGCCTTCAAAGACGAGCTGAAGCCCAACCTGGTGCACTCAGGACGCGGAGTGCTGAGCATGGCCAACAACGGACCCAACACCAACAAGTCACAGTTTTTCTTCACCTTTAGGTCAGCAAGGCACTTGGATGGGAAACATGCCGTGTTTGGAAGGTTGGTGGGGGGGCTGGAGACTCTGGACGCCATGGAGAAAGTGGAAGTGGACAAGAAGGACCGATCCAAGGAAGAGATACGGATAGAAATCTGCACCATCTTTGTCAACCCCTACGAGGAGGCAGATGAACAGCTGGCGCAGGAGAGGGAGGAGGAGGCGGCCCGGCTGAAGGCGGAGGAAGAGGACGCCAAACGGAAGAAACGGGAAGCCAGGGTGGACTCGGGACCGCGGGTCTTCAAGCAAGGAGTTGGGAAATACATCAACTCTGCTGCATTAAAACGGACAGCCGAGGCAGCAGACGACACGCATCCCAACTCCAGTGACACATCCAAAAAGCGGAAGACAGGGGAGGGAACTGCCACCTACAAACTGAGTGACTTCAGTGCCTGGTGACCGCTTCTACCACATCCCCCCACCCCACCCCCACACCCCCCCTTTTTTTTTTGGTAATGCTTCATAGTGCTTTTGACAACGTGGACAGCACTTTGGGTTGAAATGGGAGGGGGACATCACAGACTGGACAACGTGTGTTTCTTGTCGCCGTCCATAGGATGACTGGTGTAAATAAGGTATGTAGAAATAAAAATTTAAAAAAAAAAAAAAAAAAGAAGAAGAAGAAGGATAGGGGTTTGGTGGGGATGAGGGGTAGGATAGGGGGGTAGGCTATTGAGGTTACTAGGTTGGGGGGGATAGGTGGATTAGACAGGGGTAGGAGGAGGTGGGGGAGTAGAGTGGGTTGGATAGTTGGGGGGGTAGAATTTCCATCCAGTCAACTTTCACTCCAAGTCAGCACACTCCTCTGTTTCCCAATCCCCTACCTAGTATCCTCCGGTACCTCCCAGTCCCAACCCTACCCCCCGTGCACACACACACACGCACACACACACACACACACACACACACACACACACACACACACACACACACACACACACACACACACACACACACACACACACACACACACACCCACCTAAGCAAGTACATCGTTACATTTTGCCACCTTTATCGTTGATTTGTGTTTGTTAATTGATTTTTAACTGATTTATGTACAATTTTTTAACAACATATATTTATTAACGGTTTACATACATATTAAACGCACGTGTACCTAGACAAAGAGCACGCTAAGCAGACAGACGGAGAGAGGGTGGGAAGTGAAAATTGTGCAGACAGGGTAGGTAGGGAGAGAGAAAGCACTAGCAAGTCATAAATATAACTTCAAGGGCAACGAGTACTCGTC
>NC_134876.1:78541834-78549334 GCF_041734735.1 Babylonia areolata | reverse complement strand
CATCAGTAGCGACACTTGATTCCCCACACACCCATAGATATCGAAAGTCTCCGTGCTGAAATAATGTTCATTTTACACAAACGATACTGCTGATGAGTTTCACTATTTTGGTTTTATGCTTCTTTATGGACAACTTCAGACAGGGTTAATATTGTTATTACAGAATTCGCCAAAAAAACTCCAGTGAATACTGCGTACTGTTAAAACAAAAACAAAAACACACACACAGAAAAAAAGAATATTGAGAAAAACATGACCCCCCCCTCTCTCTCTCTCTCTCTCTCTCTCTCTCCAGCACACATATTCAACAAACCTTCGTTCGCTGTTTTCTTATTTTCATGGGAAAAGAATTTTGTCTTTTGCTAAGCAAAAACGAGTTGTTAATGCACATTTGCTTGTTTGCTCAAATTGGGATTGTTGTTGTCGGTGTTGTTAAATTTTCTTCGTGTATGTGTATTTTTCTTTACTGTTTTTCCTTCGACATCTTCACTTTATTTTTATTTGTTTTGTTGTTGTTGTTGTTGTTGTTGTTGTTGTTGTTTTGGGTTTTTTGTTAGGTCAATGGGTAGAATGATAGGATTAAAGGATCTCATTGTGTCAAGTTTTAAACCCGAATGTCTCATTGTGTCAAGTTTTAAACCCGAAGGACTCACTGTGTCAAGTTTTAAACCCGAAGGGCTCACTGTGTGAAGTTTTAAACCCGAAGGGCTCACTGTGTGAAGTTTTAAACCCGAAGGGCATCACTGTGTCAAGTTTTAAACCCGAATGTCTCATTGTGTCACGTTTTAAACCCGAAGGACTCACTGTGTGAAGTTTTAAATCCGAATGTCTCATTGTGTCAAGTTTTAAACCCGAATGTCTCATTGTGTCACGTTTTAAACCCGAAGGACTCACTGTGTCAAGTTTTAAACCCGAAGGACTCACTGTGTCAAGTTTTAAACCAGAATGTCTCATTGTGTCAAGTTTTAAACCCGAAGGTCTCATTGTGTCAAGTTTTAAACCCGAATGTCTCATTGTGTCAAGTTTTAAACCCGAATGTCTCATTGTGTCAAGTTTTAAACCCGAAGGACTCACTGTGTCAAGTTTTAAACCCGAATGTCTCATTGTGTCAAGTTTTAAACCCGAATGTCTCATTGTGTCAAGTTTTAAACCCGAAGGGCTCACTGTGTGAAGTTTTAAACCCGAATGTCTCATTGTGTCAAGTTTTAAACCCGAAGGGCTCACTGTGTCAAGTTTTAAACCCGAAGGACTCACTGTGTCAAGTTTTAAACCCGAAGGACTCACTGTGTCAAGTTTTAAACCCGAATGTCTCATTGTGTCAAGTTTTAAACCCGAAGGTCTCATTGTGTCAAGTTTTAAACCCGAAGGACTCACTGTGTCAAGTTTTAAACCCGAAGGGCTCACTGTGTCAAGTTTTAAACCCGAAGGACTCACTGTGTCAAGTTTTAAACCCGAAGGGCTCACTGTGTCAAGTTTTAAACCCGAAGGGCTCACTGTGTCAAGTTTTAAACCCGAAGGTCTCATTGTGTCAAGTTCTAAATCCGTTAAAATTCAGCCAGGTTTCTTTTTCTGTTTATGTGTACATGTGTCTATCTCCTCTTCTTCCTCTTCGTCCTCTTCTTTCTTCTTCTACTTCTTTTCTCCTCCTCCTCCTCCTCCTCTTCCTTTTCTTTATTTCTTCAGAATTGGCCTTGGGCATTTAAAATTCCTGTTGTTCACTCGGATCTTGCTGTTATTAACAACAGCAAAAACAGCAGCACCAGAAAAAAACAAACAAAAAAAAAAAAAAAAAACAGCAACGGTTCTAATGTCTGCAGTGCATGAACTCTCTTGAACGTTTGCTTTCTTTAAATAACAAACGGGTCCATATCATGCGATCGGGTCGTTCAAGCGGCATTTTCTCTACGTACGACAAGCTCTCCATTTTTCGGAATGTCTCTCTACTGACGGTTCCGCCAGTACAGCTGAACTTACTGCACCCGTTTTACAGGGTCCTACAATGGTTTTCCAATCTTCTCTCGGACTCGGTGTCTGCCCTTGAGGGCATTGCTGGCAGAAAGACCGAATCATCCAGTGCTGTCTGGATTTCATGAGCTGTATACTAATGTGCAGAAAGATGCGGTTTGGAGTTATGGTTGTGACCAACTGACCTAGAATATCACAGAAAAAAAGGAAAAATAAAACCTCACGCACCATGACTTCCATTTTTTTTTTTTTTTTTGGGGGGGGGGGGGGGGGGGGGGGGGGGGGGGGTTGACCTGTGCTCAGTCGTAGATAACAAAACATTTGCCAAGAGGAATGGAATTCTGAAACTTAAGATACACTCTAATGATTAGCATAAACATTTACAGGATATCCTTTCTTTCTCTCTTTGGAAAGAGAGGAAAAGGGGCTGTACCCAGGTCTCTTTCTTCTTACCCATTCCCATTACCTGTAAAGTGAAGAAGGCACTTGGCATGTGTCAAGTGACGAGTTCAGTTCAGTTCAGTTCAGTTTAATTACTCCAGGAGGCGTCACCTTGACGAGCGTCTCTCTGTCTGAATTCATATTGGGTGGTGAAGTTTGCACATCTAGCAAGGGAACTTATTAGTTCATGAAATGTTATAACCCCTTGCGTGCCCGAGCACGTATCACGTACGTGGATAGTGACGCCATTGATGGCGTCATCAGAAGAAGGGAAATAACTCTGGAAGACTGGACATTAACATAGTTTATCTAGAGTGGTCTATCTCCAGAACTTTATCTCAGTTTTAGGCGTATTGTTTTGAGTATGTGATATATCTCCAGAACATAGTTTTAGGTGTACTGTTTTGGATATTATTATTTCATGACTTGAAACACCACTTTCGACTGTTTTTCCCTGGTAAGGAAGTTTAAATCAAGAACAATGAATGTTGTTAGTAAATTCGTTATCATTATGCCCATCGCTCCTGGTGGAGCATAGGCCATCGACGACCCCTCGCCATCGCACTCTGTTCTGGGCTGTTCTGGCCATTCCAGTCCAGTTGGTCCCTTGCTGCTTCAGCTCTGCCTCAGTATCTCACCTCCAGCTGTTGCGAGGCCGGCCTCTCTTCTTCTTTCCCTGCGGGTTCCAGGTCAGGGCTTGGCGTGTGATGCTGGACGCTGGCTTCCTGAGGGTGTGTCCGATCCTGCCCCACTTCCTCCGTAGTATCTGCTTGGCCACTGGTTCCTGTCCCGCTCGCTCCCACAGATCTTCGGTTGTTAGTAAAGTCGAGGCAAAAAAAAAAAGAAAAGAAAAAAAAAGACTCTTGGCAAAAAGCCCTAATGGTCTTGTTCAGAGTTTGAGTCTTGGTTAAATGCAAGTTGCGTTGTTCGAAAGGATTAGCCCTGAAGTGGCTTTTCGAAGCGGAAACAAAATCATTTCAATAAACTCAAATTATCAGTCTTTCTTCGATGGATCCTATGTATTTTGGATAGTGTCTGTTACGGGTGTTCATGGCTACGCTTGGCTCATGCTCAGTTACTTTGTTGGTCTGTCTCAAGTTATGAACTTTTAGTTGCTTATAAATTTTGTGATAGTTTGATGTCAGCACTGTCTTCGTTTCTTTTGCTCGCTTTCTTGCTTGTTCCTGTCTTTTTTCTTTAAAATCAGTTTGTCTTGTTGCTTTTCTGTATCATTCACTTTTTTTTCTTCTTTTTTTTTTCGTTCAGAAAATACAGTGTGTTTGTCTGTTTGATTTAAGTTATATTTGCATTTAGCATTTCGTTTTTAATCAAACACCCTTTACTCTCAGACTTTCGAGGTACCCACGTTGTCTGTAGTAACAGCAGCAGCGGGCACTTCGCTGACTCAGCGGCCTCGACCATCTCCTGGTGTCTCTAGAGACGTCATAGTACTACGTAGAAGAAGCCAGCAGTCACTAAATCAAGGCATGTCCATCTTAATGGGCAGTGACTCACTAGCGGAGGGTCGCGGTGGGGTGGCTGGGGGTTGCTGGGGGAGGGAGGTGTGTGTGGAGGGGGGGGGGCAGGTCAAGCCCCTGCCCCCCACCCACTCCAACATAAGTGCTGGAAACGTGAGGGGTTAGCTGACCGATTGGGTTGACAGCAGGGGGCCGCGGGTCATACATACAATACTTGCTGTGGGATGGGTGTTTTTTGGGGGGGAGTCGTTCGCTCTGGCTGACGTGGGGTAAGCGGGAAAGCGCTTGGTCCATGTCCTTGGCACCAACGATAAAACACAATGTGATCGATGCTAATGTTCGGGGCGTGGGAGGGTGCAGGGGGGGACCGGGGGGGGGGGGGGGGGGGGGGGGGGGGGGGGGGGGGGGGGGGGGGGCTATTTCTTGTTTCTGCCTGTCTGTCTGTCTGTCCACCTGTCTGTATGTCTGTTTGTTTGTCTGTCTGTCCACCTGTCTGTTTGTCTGTCTATCTGTTCGTGTGTGTGTATGTGTGCTTGTGTGGCTTTTTAGTTTTATTTGAGTGTGGCTTGACTGTCTGCTCTGTCTGTCTGTCTTTTTTGTATGTCTATGTTTCGATCG
Source organism: Babylonia areolata (assembly GCF_041734735.1). NCBI lineage: Eukaryota > Metazoa > Mollusca > Gastropoda > Neogastropoda > Buccinidae > Babylonia > Babylonia areolata. Next base: position 78,544,832 of record NC_134876.1, on the reverse strand, counting down.
CTTTCTGTCCTCTTTGTGTTTCTTGTCTGTGTGTCTGTTTATCGGTGTGTGTGTGTGTGTGTGTGTGTGTGTGTGTGTGTGTGTGTGTGTGTGTGTGTGTGTGTGTGTGTGTGTGTGTGTCTGTGTGTGTCTGTGTGTGTCTGTGTCTGTGTGTCTGCGTCTATGTCTGTGTCTCTTGTGTGTAATTGTCCATCTTCATTTCACAAGAATGTTATATTGAAGATAGTATTCGTACAGACGATCATGCAATGCAAGTATTTATATGATGTTGTATTTGTCTGTGTGTTGTTGATCTTTTTCTCTTTGTGTGTGTGCGCGCGTGTTGTGTGTGTATGTGTGTGTGTGTGTGTGTGTGTGTGTGTGTGTGTGTGTGTGTTTGTTTGTGTGTGTGTGTGTGTGTGTGTGTGTGTGTGTGTGTGTGTGTGTGTGTGTGTGTGTGTGTGTGTGTGTTTCGCATACTCTGATGCCGAATACGGTTTCTTGAAAGTCCTATGAGGAGGAAACGAGATCGAGCGGGTGAGGGTGAGAGGGTGTTGGATGGGGGGTGGGGGGTAGAAATTAAAACCGAACAAAAAAAGAACAAGTCTGGAGAACAGACGCTATCAGCAAAGTTTCCTGTATCGCAAAACAAGTCGAGAGACAGCGAAATTACCAATTCAACGACATCGTTGTGCGAAACTGAAAACAGCGAGATCGTTTGTTTTTTGTTTTGTTTTTTACGAGAGAATAATGTCCTTTCGGGTTGTTTTTCTTCTTCTTTTTTTCTTTCTTTTCTTTTCTTTCTTTTTTTTTTGTGATCCTGAAGTCTTTATTATCTTCTGTTTGGATAGCTTTCTGATTCACTTAGTAAAAAAAACACTGAAAAATGAAACGCCTTAGACTACGGATCATGGAGCTACTTTACTTTCCCTGTGAGAAATTTGTATTGAGTATTTGTTTGGTTTTTTGTTTTTTTTATCACAGCAGATTTCTCTGTGTGAAATTCGGGCTGCTCTCCCCAGGGAGAGTACGTCGCTACACTACAGCGCCACTTTTTTCTTCTTCTTTTTTTCCTGCGTGCAGTTTTATTTGTTTTTCCTATCGAAATGGGTTTTTTTTTTTCTACAGAACTTTGCCAGGAACAACCCTTTTGTTGCCGTGGGTTCTTTTACGTGCGCTAAATGCATGCTGCACACGGGGCCTCGGTTTATCGTCTCATCCGAATGACTAGCGTCCAGACCACCACTCAAGGTCTAGTGGAGGGGGAGAAAATATCGGCGGCTGAGCCGTGATTCGAACCAGCGCGCTCAGATTCTCTCGCTTCCTAGGCGGACGCGTTACCTCTAGGCCATCACTCCACCTGTCTTGGTTTTCAAACAGAGCGTGTGAGAGCGGCAACAGTTGTGTTTTGATTGTAGCTTTTTGTTGAGGATTGATACATCAAAGGCATTTGTGCTGCCCTTTGAAATGTATGCTTTCATAGCCTAAAGGATATAAGATGAAGTCTAGGCCATTTTTATTTTTTAATTAAAAAAAAAAGTTTTTAGCATACCTAGATGATATGTTTATGAAGCGATGATTGAACATAATACCCATCCTATGATGGGTTTCTTTTTCTTTCTTTCTTTCTTTCTTTTTTTTTTCCTTCGAGAGAGAGATATTTCTTGTGATATGAACTGTATCTTATGGCCAGGTACATTAGAATAAAAGTGTAATGGAATATCAAGTTGAACAGATATTTGTGGATTATTTCATGGGGTGATATTCTGAAACTCTGTCATTGACTCTCTGTCTCTCTGTCTCTGTCTCTGTTTCTGTCTGTCTCTGTCTGTCTGTCTGTCTGTCTGTCTGTCTGTCTGTCTGTCTGTCTGTCTGTCTGTCTCTCTCTCTCTCTCTCTCTCTCTCTCTCTCTCTCTGTAAGTAATTTGCATATTGCCCACAAATCAGTTACTAGAAATGTCAGTTTATGGATGTTAACAAAATAGATAAACAAATTAGTACTGAAGAAATGATCATAATGTACTCTTCATTTTATTGAAAATGATGGTAATGAAAATGATGATGGCGATGATGATGATGATCATGATGATGATCATGATGATCAACATCAACATCATCATCATCATCATCATTATCGTAACAACATCAATTAAAACAACAACAACAACAGCAATACTTCAAAACAGAAAAAAAAAAGCCCAAGGAATCAAAACGACAGTTTTAGGTCAAGGAACTCATCGGCAAAAGATGGACGATTACTTCTCCTCCTCCTCCTCCTCCTCATCCTAAGAGGGCATGCAAGTTACAGCCACTCTCCGTTCGGTGATCCCCTGATCCAACCCCGCACCCTCCTCCTCCCCCTCCCCCCAGCCCCTATCCCCGAACCCTATCCCCACCACCCCTTCCACCTTTCTCACGTCTCCGTCCTTAACTCACTCAGTACGGCCATTCCTCTCTTCTCCTCTACACAGACCCCTCAGATGTCCAGTGGGTGTTTCAATGACCCAACCTTTAGCTTCCATCGTCAGAATTGTGGTATTCTTTGTCAACATTCACCTCTTCAGTATAAGAGCCTTCCGCTTGCAATATTTTGATGGTGGTAATTGGGGTGAAACGCTGTTAACGTCGCCTCTTTTGCCGTTCGTATGGAGAGAGTTAATCATCCAGATTTGCTCTTCGGTTGATGAAACTGTCAGATCCGTAGGCAGTGCTACATAGCAGTCTAATCTCCGTTTGAAAAATGACCTTGTCATAGACGGATGAGAAGAAGTCAAGTTATTGTCGCAAGCATTATGTTCACGTTTGCTATTACTATTATACACTTCTTCAAATTTGATGGGGATTTATGGATTTTCTGCTTGACTTGGGATTGACTCTAATAAAACATTATTCCTAATGCTGCAGCTATTAGTGTGACAATTAGGGTTTTTTGGTGGTTTTTTTTTTTTTAGTTGGAAATAAAAACATGGTATTAGCATTGTAGCCTGTGTTAGTCAATATCAAAATATATGACAACGTA
>NC_134876.1:78511834-78536834 GCF_041734735.1 Babylonia areolata | reverse complement strand
AATACAAATGATACCTGGCGCAACATAGTTGTTCTTAATGCTATTTGCTGATGATGTTGTTCTCTTGTCTGACACACCCATGGGATTACAAAATCAATTAAATGCCCTTAATAAAGAAACAGACAGACTACAACTAACAGTTAATCGCGATAAGACCAATATTATAGTTTTCCGCAATGGAGGTCATCTTACGACTCGGGAAAAAAGTGTAATCGAAATTATAAAATCGACTGACGAACAGCTTTTCTGGAAACTTTTCGACGCACAAATTGAACCAGCCTTGAACAATGGAGCGGAAATATGGTGACTCATGCCAAATAACCAAACGGAAAAGGTGTCCCATTACACTCATCAAACACTATAATGTGTAGCGAAACCTGCAGGTACCCATTGTATATTAGATCAATTGTAAAATGCACAAAATATTGGCTCAAACTAACAAGACTGCCAACATCACGATTGTGTAGAAAAGCATACGAGATGCTGCTACTGCAAGAGGAGAAGGGCAAATAGAAATGGGTATTCTACATCATTAAAACACTAACGGAACATGGATTTGGACTTGTTTGGATGTGTCAAGGAGTAAGGCACGAGAGCGGCTTTGTATCGGAATTTAAAGATAGACTTCTCGCATGTTACAAACAAAACTGACACGGAGGGATAGATAGACAGCAATGATAGGTATACATGGTTTTATTCATTTAAATCAATATTTCAAACAGAGAAGTATATTATTATTATTAAATAAATGGCATAAAAACTGCTTTGCGAAACTCAGATTGAGAGCACTTGGACTGAATGCCAACAGAAGATGGTTCGGTTCAGGCGTAGCAACATCTCCTTGCCCAATGTGTGGCGAAAGCCCAGAAGATGAAAATTATATTTCATATTTAACTGCAAAAGATAAATTTTAATACGAAAAAAAAACGGCACAATTTTCAATACAGCGCAGAGAAAAAAATTGTTCGGCATACTGATGACATAAAATGAAGATATGATACTTTCACTTGCAAAATATGTATCTGTGGCAATAAATATACGGAAAACGTCCATCATCGGTCCAAATACTCATTAAACAATTAAAAATTAGTATGTGTTCTATGAGGAAAAAAGCATAGACAAAAAAGGAGGGGCTACATTTGGATGGTCAATCTCGACATTGTAATTATTTGATGTGTTCGTATTGATATGATGGGTTTTGATGTTACATGCATAAATATTTTTTATATGATTCATATGCACTTTAGTATGTGTTTGTATTGATGTGTATCGATGTTGCATGTGTAAATATGTATTATATTATTTATCTGTACTTTGTTTTCTGTGCATTGTCCAAAGCTTGTAGACGAACGACTGAAAAAAAGGCAAATTACCCCCTGTCACATGTACTTTTAAGCTAATGACAAAGTGCCAAAGTGTCGCAAATCTCTTACTTGTTTATGTTGTTTCAATTTTGGTTTGTTTGTTTGTTTGTTTTTTGTTTGTTTTTTGTTATTGTTGTTGTTGTTTTTGATTTTGTTTGTTTGTTTGTTCTTTTTTTTGTTTGTTTCATTTTTGGTTGTTGTTTTGTTGTTGTTGTTGTTTTGTTTGTTTGTTTGTTTGTTTGTTTGTTTGCTTGTTTATTTCTTGTTGTTGTTGTTTTTGTTTTCCCCCCGTTTATGTCCCATTTCATCTATTTTATACCATTTTGTTCTGATGTGTACCTATTATGTCACCAGCGCTTTTCAGCTAATGACATTAAACATTTCAGTGTTCAGTGCTCTCTCTCTTTTTGTTTATTCATTAGTGTGTGTGTGTTTCTTTACTGGCAGGAAATAAAAAAAGAGATTGAGAAAAAAGAAAGAAGAAAAAACCCACGTGACTGACAAACTGATACAGAAAAAAAAAACATGTTAACAAACGTAAATGTATGAAGGAAGAAAGAAAGAAACAAACAAAGAAAAGAAAAAAAGAAAGAAAGAAAAAAGAGAGAAAGAATGAAGGAAAGAAAGAAAAAAGAATAGAAAGTAGGAAATAAAGAGATAAAGAAGGAAGGAAAGAAAGAAGGAAGAAAAAAAGAGGAAAAGAAAGAAGAAATTTAGGAAGAAAGAAATAAGGAAGTGCGGAAACGAAACACGTGATTGACAAATGAATAAAGAAACAAAAATTTGCAAAAATCGAAATATGAAAAAAGAAAGAAAGAAAGAAAGAGAGAAACAGGAGGAGGCGGGTAAACAAATTATCTAACATAGAGACCAGGAAATAGGATTCATGATTTATCGTTATTTGATCCTACTGGCAGAGATGTTTGCTCCTCAGACATTTATGTTTGAGGGGAGGTGTGTATGCTTGTGAGTGCCCACGCGCCTGCGAGCGCGCGCGCGCGCGCGTGTGTGTGTGTGGGTGTACATGTGTGTGTGTGTGTGTGTGTGTGTGTGTGTGTGTGTGTGTGTGTGTGAACGTGTGTGTGTGTGTATGTGTGTGTGTGTGCGCGCGCGATTACGTGTGTCTTGCTGCAAATTGTTTAGTTTCATGCAGATTTCTGAACCGGTTCCGAACGTTAAAAATTTGAAATGAAAAATAAAGAGAGAGAGAGAAAGAAAGAGAGAGAGAAATTCAGACTCTTACTCTCATTTTTTCGCCGTGCTCAGGGAATCTTTAAAGCCTACCGATAATACCGGCCGGGTTGATACTATAGCTGATTTCAAATTATGTATATTCGTATTGTCTCCGTGTAGATTCCTTTATTTTTCACGTGTTATTCTTTGTGCAGATTAGAGCGAGAAAGGAAGAAAAGGACACACAAAGAGAGAGAGTAAATATAAACACACACTCACAAGCAAGAAAGCTTGGACGCGCACGTATGCACGAACACACACACACACACACACACACACACACACACACACACACACACACGTACACACACACACACACACACACACACACACACACACACACACACACACACACACACACACACACACACAAACACAGAAAAGAGAGAGGGCTAGAGAGAGAGAGAAAGAGACAGACAGAGACGGGGAGAGACAGAGAGAAGACACATAGACAGACAGACAGAAAGAGACAGAGACAAACACACCGAGACAAGGAGAGAGAGAGAGAGAGAGAGAGAGAGAGAGAGAGAGAGAGAGAGAGAGAGAGAGAGAGAGAGAGAGAATAAAAATAGAGACATCAAGGACAGAGATAGATGAATCAATCAGTCGTGTTGTTGTTTTTACCCAGACTAGCAATTAGTGCAAACCACGAAACAGCTGGAACCTCAGTGTGTGGCTCTTCACCCCATTCAGATAGAAACTGACTCAACAACGTTCGACTCAAGCATTGTGTCGTCAAAACAAATATGACAGTTAAGGCTATAAATGCACACACACACACACACACACACACACACACACACACACACACACACACACACACACACACACACACACACATATATATATATATATATATATATATATAGATATATATATAGATATATATATAGATATATATATATATTGGTTTTTTGATTACGTAGATGATACTTGGTCTAGTTCGCTGTTTTGGGGCTACTGCGTTGTTCACATGCAATGATTTTGGAGATTTTTACATGTGGTTGATTTTTGTGTAGAGTGTTTCTTTTATGTTATAGTTCACTCGTGTAATGTGCCTTGAGTATTACTGTATTTCAATGAAAGGTTAAGTATAAATACTGTTATTAATATTCTTATGATATATATATAATATATATATATATATATATATATATATAGAGAGAGAGAGAGAGAGAGAGAGAGAGAGAGAGAGAGTCCACACATTGCTTTCACGCTTTTTCTTAGATCCATTATTTTTCTTCTGATTTCCTCACTGTTTACATCCCAACAAGACAACTACGTTCATCATCTAGACAGTCGCATTCTCCAAATTCCCTCGCATTCTCCAAATTCCATTTGTTTTTTGACTTAAGTCCTTCGGTCAAATCTCCTTCATATTCACCCCACCCCCACCCCCCACCCCCCCCGAACCCCCACGCCCGCCCAACTCCCCCCCAGCCCCTCCCCCACCCACCCACTCCGGCCTCCCCTCTATCCATTGGAATGCCTTTCTATATGAATTCCAGACACTCCCAGTCCATTTCCACCTTCAAAATCAATTCCAAGACTCATGTATTTAAAACCAAACTGACTTTGATTGATCTCCTCTGATACCCGCGACAGTGTGGGTGTCTGCTTGTTTCTGTTTGCAGTGTAAGGGGGCGGGAATATGAATGGTTCTGCTTTTCTAGGGGTGTTGCAGTTGGGTTTTTTTTAAATGCTTGGGTTTATGTGATGTACACGATTGGTTTTTGGGGTGTTTGGAATGGTTTTTGTTTGATGTTTTCATTGGCCATGGTGTTTTGTAAATGCTTTTGGGTTACTCTTTTGTCGTAATTCGACATGTTTGCTTCCTTAGTTGGACCAGCATTCTTGTTTTCATGGGTGATATATATATATATATATATATATATATATATATATATATATAGAGAGAGAGAGAGAGAGAGAGAGAGAGAGAGAGAGAGAGAGAGAGAGAGAGAGAGAGAGAGAGAGAGAGAGAGAGAGAGAGGAGATAGTTGGTGATAATGACGATGATGGTGATGATGATGATGATGATGATGATGATGATGATGATGATAATAAAACATTCGGCGAAATCATAGAACGTTCCAAATGACCAAGTCAAGACAAGACAAGACACGATAAGACAAGACAAGACAAGACAAGACAGGACGTGTTTATTCAAGAAACCCCGTAGGGGTGATGGGGAGAGACATGAAAATGTAACCTATTTCGTGTAACACACACTGGGTCTTGCAGCCCAGACCAAGCTACTGCTGATTCTTCTTCCCTTCCCTTTACCATCGATGGTCTGGTCTGGTCTGGTCTGACCTCCAATGAGTCTCTGGCCACTCACACCCACTCCTGCCCCCACCCCCCACCCCCCACCCCCCCACACCCGCTACGCCCTCCCCTCCCCCCCCCCCGCCCCCCCCCCCCCCCCCCCAAAAAAAAAAAACAAAAAAATCTATGCCTCTCTCCTCCTTTCTGACGCACGACACGGCACCAAAGCGAATCCGTTATCCCTCAACCAATCGAAGTTAGCAAACAGAATAACCTTTTCTTCCCCACCGCCCCACCCCTCCCCTCTCTGGCAGCCAAGTCTAAAATGAGTCTGAGGGAGTGTGTGTGTGTGTGTGCGGGGTGTGTGTGTGTGGGGGTGGGGGGGGGGGAGGAAGATCGACATTGTATGGTCGGAAAATCGACGAGTTTGTGGCAAAGGAACGATTTTTCTCTGCTTTTGTCTTCAGTTTTCAGTCCAGTTCTTTTAAGAAAGTCGATGGCTTCGTACTGGTTTCGTGACCACGTGTGGTCTAAGACATGGGTGATGTGTATGGATTTCTGGTAAAGTTTGTCCCTTTTCGTTCACACACACACACACACACACACACACACACACACACACACTAACACTCCGTCACGAGCGCACAAACTCGCGCACATGTGCGTACACACACACGCGTGCGCGCGTACATATGATTTTTATGCCCACACATGCACAAACACGCGCGCGCAAACACACACACATACACAAGCACACACGCATACACACATGCATACATACACACCCACCCACCCACACGCACACATACACATGATCACGCGCGCGCTCACACACACATTTGCTCTCTCTCTCTCTCTCTCTCTCTCTCTCTCTCTCTCTCTCTCTCTCTCACACACACACACACACACACACACACACACACACACACACGCATACGCACACACACACACACACACACACACACACACACACACACACACACACACACACACACACACACACACCCTATGACGACGTATATGTCTGTATGTCCCTGTCTCTGTCTCTTTCTGTCTGTATCTGACTGTGTCTCTGTCGCTGTCTATGTCCCCCTCTCTCAGTCTCCTTCCCTCTCTCTCTCTCTCTCTCTCTCTCTCTCTCTCTCTCTCTCTCTCTCTCCCTCTCTAACCAAATGGACATACAGCGACGTACGTACAGACAATTTTGCAAATTAGTTAATTGAACCGTTTACATATTTCATGTACACACGATCAGATTAGGCATTGACTTAATTTTTTTTTTTAATTAAAAAGAACCTTGAGTATGAAAAATTAATCAGTGAGTCAACAAACCAGTCAACCATTCCGTCATCAGTTCATCTCCCCAACCTCACTCTCTGTCTCTCTCTCTCTCTCTGTCTCTCTCTTGCTCTCTCTCTCTCTCTTTCTCCCTCCTCCCCCCTCTCTCTAGCTACAAGGTGAGACGCAATCCAAAAAAAAAATGTTGTGTTCTGTTATCAAGCATTCAAAAGGAGATTATCAACTCTCGACTTATGATGCAGAATTATTGTCACACTGTGTTATACCATAGGTAATCGATGTCTAAGCATTAATTAATCTTAACAGTTAATATTCTGTATTATTGTCAGACTTTGTTATACCATACGTAATTGATGTCTGTCTACTATTCATTTTTAACCACTTATATTCTGTATTATTGCCGCACCGTGTAATATTATAAAGAACGATTATTGTCTATGTCTTAATCAGTTTCAACACTTGATGGCTGTGCTGCATGTTTGTGTGCAGATTTCTTTTTGTTTCCTACCGTTTAAAACACACGATGGTCTTGAAATGTTATGTTCACGACCCCTTCTCTTTGGGAAAGCAGCCCGAATTCCACACAGAGAAATATGTTGTGACAAAAAGTAATACAATGCAAGACAACGCGATGCAATACAGTGCAATACAAAACAATACAACTCAATACAATGTAATGTAATGCAATACGTTATGATGCAATACAAGGAACTTATGCGATACAATGCAAAGGCTTTACACAACACAACACAACACAGTACAATACAATACGATACGGTACGACACAATACAATGACCCTGATGGTATAAATCCTGAATGTGGTTCTGGTTCTGGTTCGGATAAAAACTAGGTGCCTACGCCTTGGGCTCCATCGACCCGAGCCTGTACAAGATCGCCGACGAGGATGATGACTACGAGATCCCCAGGAACCACCTGGGCAGAGTCTGGTTTGCCGTGGAGTACGAACGGGAGACAGAGAAGCTGCTGGTGACCCTCATCAAGGCCAAAAACTTGCCCAGTCGGCATCTGGGCAGCGAGAATGGCTGCGACCCGTTCGTCAGGTCAGTCATTATTTCTTGATCTTCTTTTGTTGTGGTTGTTGTTGTGGTTGTTGTTGAGGTGGTGGTGGTGGTGGTGGTGGTGGTGGTGGCATGGCGGTGCTGATTGGTAGTGGTGGTGGTGGTGATCGTTATGTTGGGCGGGTGTGGTTCTTCCTCTTGTTGTTGCTGTTGTTGTTGTTGTTGTTGTTCTTCTTCTTCTTCTTCTTTTGCTGTTTTTTGTTGTTGTTGTCATTCTTGTTCTTCTTCTTCTTGTTATTCTTTTTCTTCTTGCTCTTCTTCTTCTTCTTCCCAAAATAGCCTCCCATTCCCTGCCTCCTCCTTGTCTTCAGTTTCTCCAGTTTTACAGTTATGGATGCGTGTGAATGACTGGTGAGAAAACGCTTTGATTTGTCTCTGCACAAGATTCAGCGCTATATATTATTATTATTATTATTGTTGTTGTTGTTGTTGTTGTTGTTGTTCATGATATTTTGTTTCATTAGATGGGTTGAATTGTAAAAAAAGGGCCTTTATTGTACCTGATCCTTTTCAAACATCTCCTTCAGAAACAAACACTTCTCAGATGTGACACGCTCTTCATACAGCCCAAACTTGTTTTTTGTGCAAAGAACCGTGAGGACTGAATGAACTGGAAGAGTCAGGTTTCTTTGATAAGTTCTTTTTCGTGTTTCTTTCCTCCTGGTCTTCGCTTTCGTCACCTTGTTTTTATTTTTTTATTTTTTTTATTTTTTATTTTTTAAACCATTCTTCAAATTATTGTTCTTGTTCTTTTTGTTCTTCATGTACTTGTTGTTGTTGTTGTTTGTTGTTGCTGTTGTTGTTGTTCTTCTTCTTCGTCGTCGTCGTCGTCCTCCTTCTTTTCCTCTCTCTGTGTCTCTATCTCTGTCTATCTATTTATCTGTCTCTCCCTCTCTCCCTCTCTCTCTCTCTCTCTCTCTTTCTCTCTCTCTCTCTCTCTCTTTCTTTCTCCCTCTCAGGCACACACACACACACACACACACACACACACACACACACACACACACACACACACACACACACACACACACACACACACACACACACACTGTCTATCTATTTGTCTGTCTGTCTCTCTCTCTCTTTCTCTCTCCCTCTCTCTCCACACACACACACACACACACACACACACACACACACACACACACACACACACACACACACACACACACACACACACAATCATACTTTTAGTCCTTTCTTTTGAGGAGAACGGTGAAGAGAGAAGCAAAGGATAGAGCAAAACAAAGAATTTGAAGTAGAGATAAGAAGAAGAACAACAACAAAAGATTATAAATTTTGCTCAGAGGCCAATGGAGCAGCCGTGGAGAGAGAAAGAAACAGAGAGAGAGAGAGAGAGGGGGGGGGTGGAGAGGGAGAGAAAGAGAGAGGGGTAGAGACAAGCTTTTCGATTTCAAAGTTTCAATATATATTTTTTTTAATCCCAAAACCCTACTTCGGCACATGACACACAACAAAGAAGAAAACAAGTTCATATCCTCGAGCCGTGCAATCACATGATGAAGAACAAAAATGAAATGAAATAAAATAAGATAAAATAGAATAAAATAAAGCAAGAAAAAAGGAAAGAAAAACGAAAAACAAAATTGAATGAGAAACGAAGAGACGAAAACGTCACAAAAAGTGTACAGTCGATGGCGTACTTAGTGACCGTAGCAACGGTGAGAATACCATTATATAGCTTAAATAAATTAATATTGTCACAAAGATTCAGATTCAGATCATTTATCCATCAATAGGCCTAGGCCCCTTATGAAGTGACAACATGAATAATATCAAACAAAATGAAAATATCTAACCGACCATATATAAGTACACATATTACATAAACGCTGTAATGAAGTACAGCATCTTAAGATGTTACGATATCCCGAAATTTAAATGACTGGTGTAAAAATAGTGCCAGCTTCCATATATCAGCATGTCTGTGGCTGACAATAATAAACTCAGTTTGAATAAACATGGCTGTCGATCGTACTTAGGTGGTATATATTTTTCTCTAATTCTACAAAGAGCTGAACAACGGAAAAACAAAATTTACCTCGTCTTCTTTGTCTTCTTTACATAGTTGGGAAATTAAATCATTGTCAGTAAAATCTCTGTATCTATAGTAATGTGTAGCTAAATCTGACACGCCTAACCTAAATATTTTTGTTACATACTTCAAATACATGTCCATGTTACATACCAAGTACTGTTTATTGTCACAGAGAGAGAGATAGAGAGACAAAGACAGAGATAGAGAAAGAGACAGACACACAGAAACAGAGACGGAAACAAAAGAGAGACAAGGACATAGAGACGGCGGGAAAAGAGAGAGAGGGGGTGGGGGCAGAAACACAGAGACACTGACACTGACACTGACACTAGTTTATTGAATAGGCCACAGCCCCTTTCAATGGGGGTTCACAGTCGACAGATACATTATTATTTACACGAGGGGGGAAAAAATAGGCTACATTTGTATATTATGGACTGCATTCAAGGTCTGGGATCTAAGCTTAAAGGCATAGAAAAGAAACTTCGCGAAAACAAAAATACTCTCTTCTGGAACTCTCACAAAATCCAGATTATGAATTTCGTAATTGACAATATTCTGTATGTGACCAAGCGCGCTATGCTTGCTCCAAAACTGCTCGGTACACGGCTACAAAAGTAGCGTCGCCGACAGGATAAAGATCCATCACAATATAGATCAAAATTATTCCCTTTTAAGGTTTCAGTTCTTTTATAAAAAAAAAAAAATGAATCCATCCCTAAACCACAGCCCTTTACCACCAAGTGTACCTTGTTACAACTTGGCGTTGTGAGCAAGGATGTGCTAAGTCTTTTAATCTCTTATAATAAATTAAAGCTCATAGCCAAGCGAATCTCTGTTATATACTTGGCACTGTGAGCTAGGATCGTACAGGGACAAGAGGTTGCATTAACAGTCATATAGGGATAGTCTAACATAGAAGAGAGAAGACAGTGCAGCAGGTATCAAGTCCACAAGTAGAAACGTCGCCCCGTCAAGATGGCTTCAACCGACTTCCTGCCCAAACTCCCGACGCTATCCGGTGAGGAAAGCAGCATAGAAGTCGATGACTTCGTCCAGGAGGCCAGACTGATACTTCAGCTACAGCCCTTGGATGACGCGACAGCCTCTCTCTGGCTGATCTCAGCCCTTGCCGGCAGAGCTCGCCAGCAGATCGTCAGGCTGCCAGCGACTGAAGTGGACACCCCAGCCAAGATCCTTGCAGTTCTTGAGGAGAACTGGGGAGATCAGCGAGATGCCACAGACCTTGCCACTGCGTTCTTCAACAGACAGCAGCAGCCCAAGGAGATGGTGACCGACTACGCATCCCATCTTCAGCACCTATGGACCAAGGTCAACAAGGCCGAAGATGAGGTGATGCAGGTGCCAGCAGCCATCCTCCGCGACGCCTTCGCCAGAGGCCTTCAGCCAGCTGCACTCAGACGCGATGTCAGGCGCTTCATCCGCGACCACCCTGACACCACCTTCGAAGCAGCGAAGAAAGAGGCCCTGCGATGGCTGCGGGAGGACGACCACACCTACAACACCTACCCAGGCGTTGACGACATGACTGTTGTCCGCCTGGAAGCCCAGCTGGCCACACTCACAGCTGAAAATGCAAGCCTGCGACGTCATCTGCAGTACCCCATGCCAGCACACCGCCCGCATCCTCCACAACCAGCGCTTCACCCACGCCGCTGTGCTGCTGACCGCATCCCAGCCCCTCCACACTGTGTCTGGTGTGAGAGGTCTGGGCACACAGAGGACCAGTGTCGCTACAAGGGATGCTACCTGAGGGTCAGGCAACTGAATGCAGACCACAAGCCTGCAGCTCCAGCCTACAAACAGTGTGTCACTGACACACACACTGGGCAACATGGACTGACACCAGCTACTCCAGCTCCAAATCGGCGACGCAGGAAACGCAGACGCAGACGGAGGCACCACAGCACCACACCTGACGCTGTGGTCCCACAGATGTCCCCACCTGTCGTCAGCCCCGCACTGCAGAGGTCCAGCCAGCAACCAATCTCTGTCACGCCAACTGATCTGTCCCCACTGCACCACCAGGACAAGGTGTCACACTCAGACACTGTTGCCGATAGTGACAGTGGTGTATGGCTGGTCAGGCCCAGGCCAAGACCCGGGACATCAACCCTGCAAGCTGCACCAGAACCGCCTCCACTACCACCAGATCCTGCACCAAGGCGATCCACACGACTGGCATCCAGGGCACCACTGACTGTGTGAGGAGACTGGTGATGATAAAAATATTTATAAGCCAGAACACTGACACTCCAAAAATGAACACTCAGGATGCCAGTACTCATGTTTGTTTTGTTTTTTTTAACTCTTGCTGAGCTGAAACAGTGCTATTATGTTATTTTTCTATCATTCCTGTTCATGCTGTAATTTTGTTTTCATTTCAGATATTTCTGCACAATTCATGTTTTATGTTTTTTTTTATTTTCTTCTTGTTTGACCTGTGATTTAGCTTGTCACTTGGTTTTAGCGATGCAAAGCATGACTATGAACATGCTACAATAATTCTTGTTATAATCTATGCTGTTATACATGTATGCTACTCTACATGCGCATCTGACAGTGATATGATATATAGACTGATAGGCACACAAATGAATGCTTTCAAACTTCATAGTGTATTTACCTAATTGGGACCCCTTCTCTATATCAAACTGTTCAAAGTTAGGATACATTGGACTAAGTTCAAACCCCATAACTTAACCTGGCTGATGCCACTTTGAATATAGAAGTAGGGTGTTGTTCCTAAGAATGTTGCAGTCATTTCACATTCGCTTAGCTATCAGTTATCAGCTAAATTATCTCCCTTTACCTGATCAATAATTCTTGTTTGATGCCCAGCTAAGTCTGCTCACAAGAGTTACTTTTAATTAACCATCGCGGACGATGGATTTCAAAAGATGGGGGGAGATGTGACCAAGCGCGCTATGCTTGCTCCAAAACTGCTCGGTACACGGCTACATGTCAATACTTAGATCTTAAGTCTTCATACTTAGGGCACTCGAAAGTGAAGTGAATTTCGGTTTCAAGTGAGTTACTACAAAATGGACAATTCAAGTTTTCTTGATTCCTTGAATAACGGCATTTGTGAACATTAATTTGTGATACTCCCATCCAAAACTGAGCAAGTGTGTTACGATATGTGTTCACAGAAACAGAGAGAGAGAGATACGGATACGGATATGGATGATTTATTCATTGTAGGCCATGGCCCCCTAATGAAGGGGTGTGCGAACAATGCATAATATACACAACATAAAGTGCGAAACATATGATAATCAAACCAAAAAGAAAAACTAAGCATTAATTTGCAGTAAAAGAACAGATTAGGAAGTAGCTATTTCTCTACACTTAAAAACCTTGTACAGGAACAGAGAGAGGGAGAGAGACAGAGAGAGAGACAGACAGACAGACAGATACAGAGACAGACAGAGAGAAGAGGTGGGGGTAGTGGTAATGGCATTTCGGAAAGTGGGGCAGAAGAGACAAGACAAGACAGGACAAGACAAGACAAGAGAGTCAAACATAGATCTGTGCGGATTTTTACGCACTATCCTTGCTCTTGAGGGGCCAAAGAAAAATAAAGGGGGGTGAGGGTGGAGCAGGGGCGGGGGAGGGGGTGGGTTGTGGGGTAGGGGGGGTGGGGAGGGAGATGGATGTGACGGGGGGGATGTGTGACGTGTGTGAAGAAAGGACAGGACAGATGGAGAGACAAACAGACGGACAGAAGACAGCAGACGGCAGTGGATCAATAAACTACTTTTTTTTTCTTTCATTTTTATTTTTATTTTATTTTATTTTCATTACAAAAAAAGAGAGAAAAAAACGATTAAATTAATTAAAAAAACCTGCCGTCAACCAAGAGGGCGCCTCAGATCTGCGAAGACCTCAAGCCAAAGAAAAGATTTGAAAAAAAGAAATTAAATAAGATAATGAAGAAAAACAAATTAAAAAGAAAACAAAAACCCAGACGCAGACAAAGAAACAAACAACAAGATTTTTTTTGCCATGTCCTTCCTGTGTGCGTAAACCCACCGAAGTAATGATATCACACTACTTCGATTCCGTCACTGTGTGTGTGTGTGTGTGTGTGTGTGTGTGTGTGTGTGTGTGTGTGTCTGTCTGTCTGTCTGTCTGTGTCTGTGTCTCTGTATGTCTTTGTGTGTGCCTGTGTGTCTGTGTGTGTCTGCGTGTGTGTGTGTGTGTGTGTGTGTGTGTGTGTGTGTGTGTGTGTCTGTGTCTCTCCCTCTCCGTTTTTGTCTCTGTCCCCTCCATCTCACCCTCTCTCTCGCTCTCTCTCTCTCTCTCTCTCTCACTCTCACTCTCTCTCCTCTCTCGCTCTCTCTCCTCTCTCGCTCTCTCTCTCTCTCACTCACTCTCTCTCACTCTCTCTCCTCTCTCGCTCTCTCTCTCTCTCACTCTCTCTCCTCTCTCGCTCTCTCTCTCTCTCTCGCTCTCTCTCTCCTCTCTCTCTCTCTCACTCTCTCCTCTCTCACTCTCTCTCCTCTCTCTCTCTCTTACTCTCTCTCCTCTCTCACTCTCTCTCTCTCACTCTCTCTCCTCTCTCACTCTCTCTCTCTCCTCTCTCACTCTCTCTCTCTCCTCTCTCACTCTCTCTCCTCTCTCTCTCTCTCACTCTCTCTCTCACTCTCTCTCCTCTCTCTCTCTCTCTCTCTCTCTCCTCTCTCTCTCTTTATCTCTGTTTTTGTCTGACCGTCTTTGTCTTCACTCCTTCTCTTTGTTTTTCCTTGCTTTCTGACAACCTTATCTGTCTGTCTACCTCTTTGCCTCTGTCTCTCTTCCTTATGCTCCCCCTCTCCCTGTCTCCCTCTCACAGTCTCTCTCTCTCTCTCTCTCTCTCTTTCTATCTCTCTCTCTCTCACTCACTCTTTCTCTCACTCGCTCGATCGTTCCATTCTCACTCTACCTCTTTCTTTCTTTCTTTCTCTGTATGTCTTTCTTTGATTATCTCTCTCTCTCGTACTTACTTATTATGTATGTATGTATATGTATGTATGTATGTATGTATGTACGTTTGCACGAACGTTTGTATGGATGGATGTATTGATGTACGTACTTATTATGTATGCATGTATCTACGTTTCTATGCACGTTTGTATGGATGGATGTATTGATGTATGTATGTATGCCTACATGTATGGAACCATGAATGCATGCATGCATACACGCATGCATGCATGTATGTGTGTATGTATGTAGGTAGGTAGGTAGGTAGGTATTCGCACGAGTGTGTGTGTTTTTGTCTGTGCGAGTGCGCACGCCCGCACGCACTTGGGTGGATAGCAACTTTCTCACTATCTGCATATATATATATATGTGTGTGTGTGTGTGTGTGTGTGTGTGTGTGTGTGTGTGTGTGTGTGTGTGTGTGTGTGATAGTCAGTCGTGTCCGACTATGACCATCAGAACAGCAGAGGAGGCAACTGCTGTTCCAACTGTTTGGCCTAGAATTTGATTATAGTGGAGAGTGTCTTGCCCAAGTACATCCCCACACTCTCTCGGCCAAGAGGGTTTTAGGACAGTCGTCGTTGGGGTGGTTGCCAAAGGTCAACTAGCCCACAAGGCTTCAGCACTAAGAGCCAGTGCAATTTTGCTTCCTAGTTTGAGAGTCATAGTCCTTCACAAAAGACTAAGCTGTAAATGGTTTCCCATTGACTGGAGAAACCATTGGTAATACAGCTCTCACTTTGCTGTTGGCCCAAATATAAACTTATGTCAATCGATATATATTGCTGTTGTTTTGTTGTTGTTGTTGTTGTCTTCATTTTCTTTCTAAAATTTGTATTTGTCGTTTTCTTTTTCTTTTTGTCGTTTTCTTTTTTATCACCACAAATTTCTCTGTGTGAAATTCGGGCTGCACTCCCCAGGGAAAGCGTGTCGCTACACAACAGCCCCACCCATTCTTATTTTGTATTTTTCCCTGCAATGCAGTTTTATTTGTTGTTGTTTTTTTTCCTATCGTGTTAACTCCAGCCCCACACCCCCGACCCCAAATCCCCCCCTCCCCCACATCCCCCTCCTCCCTTCCAACACCCCTCACGTGTCCACAAGCTCTCATGGTGACCAACTGGTTTTTCCATCATTTTCCTCCAGCGCTGCAGTGGTGTGGTGCCTGTGTTGAATTGAAATTGGCGTCTTCGGTGTCAACATGGTTCAAAGGGACTCTTGTTGGAAGGAAGTAGTGGTTGTCCCCTACCCCATGGGTGAAGTAGAAGGGGGTGGGGTGGGGGGCGGGAGGTGGAGAATGAGGGAGGCAGCGATGGCGGAAGGAGACGGGTCACGTGGTCTGCCGCTTTCCGCCTCGGCGATTATTGTCTTCTTCGGTAGGGGAGTGAGGGAGAGTGGGAGATGTGGGAGTTGGGGGGCTAGGGGGGGCGTAGGAGGGTGGGAGGGGGGAGGGGTTGAGGGTGTGTGGGAAGGATTTTTCGCTGGGGAGAGCGAAAAAGAAAGAGAGACAAAGAGATAGAGAAAAAAAAAAGAGAGACAGAGAGGTGGACAGACAGAGAGGTAGTCAGTCAAAGAGCAAGAAACACAGATAGAGAGAAAGAGTGACAGACAAAGACAGACAGTCAGACAGAAACAGGGAAAAAGAGAAATAAAGAAGAGAGAGGGGGGGAAGAGAGAGTGTGTGAGAGACAGAGACAGAAAAATAGAGGGGGAAAGACAAAATACCAACCGGGAGGTCATGAAGGTGGTGTAATTCCTGCAGATTCATGAAATCATTCAGAACCGGCGGAACAGAAATTCCCCGCACAGACTTTACCAATTAGTGGTAGTGCAGGGTTTCCTCTGGTGTGTGCGCTGATGGCGCCGGTCTGACGTACCTGACCTTGATAGCTCCTTGTCAGTCAAAGGTTTTGGTACCGGAGGGTTTTTACGGCGCGCGACAGAACCTGCGAGTCTGGATATGTGGCTGTGTATTGTGTATGTGTGTATTGTGTGGTTGGTGGGGGCGGGGGGGGGGGGGGGGGAGGGGGGGAGGGGGGGGGGGGGTTGAATGCCAGTGAAGGGACAAACAAATAAACAAATAAATAAACAAACAAACCAAGAAGTAATCAATAGATATACAGTTTCAGTTTCAAGGAGATGTCAAATTGTAGAGACTGATCCGTATTCCGTATTCGCTATTCCATAGCTGTTTAAAAAGGTGGGTGGGAGGGTGTGTGTGGGCGGGGTGGGGGAGGGAAGGGGTGGCACGACAGGGTAGTAAAAAGGGTGTAGGGGAGATATACGGGTGTTTTGTTTGTTTGTTGTTGTTTTTTTGTTTGTTAGTTTGTTTGTTGTTGTTGTTGTTTTTGGTGGGGTGATGCTGTGTTTATTTGTATCTATTTATTCATTTATTTATTTGTTTATGCTGGTATTGGTTTCGATTGGATTGGTTGATAGGTTGGTTGACTGGTCGGGTGACGTGACAGCTTGACCGGTTGATTTAGCTGGAATTGTGGGTGTTCAGTTTCAGACTTTTCCCAATTTGCCTCGCAGGAATAGGCTAATCCGTTCTTCATCATTTTCAAGTTTTCTTCTCCTTCTTCATCGTTATTTCTATTGTTGTTGTTATTGTTGTTGCTGTTTATCATCATCATCATCATCATCATCAATATCATCATTTTGATCATCATAATCATCATAACCATCATCACCATCATCATTTTCTTCTTCTCTTTCTTCTTCTTCTTCTTCGTCTCCCCTTCCTTTTCTTTTCCACGATTCATTTATTCATTATTCAGCGCCACTAGTGCAACCAATAATAATATGCCATCGTCATGAGCAGAAGGCGCAGATGCAATAACCGCTCTCCCAAGACCACATTACCACAATGAGAAGAATCAGAGAAATGTTCCTGATTTATCAAAAAGTGCCAAAAATGCCTGCCCTCGAAAAAAAAACCAATTCCAGTTGCATTGAGTACCAGAGTGGAGAAAGTGGTGACACAATGGGTACCAAACAGCACACTGTGGCATCAGAGGCAACGAGAAAGTGTACGTTCTGGCAAAAGACGGTGCACAGAAGGAGCAGGCCAACAAACTGGTGTCATACGATGAAATCAAGACAATCATCACGGCACAGCAAGGAATAAAGTGGCGCCTCCAGCACCCCAAATATAACCCAGAAGACAGATACCATTTGCTGGAACGACGGGAACAGGTCAAGATCTTCCGCCTGAGGATTGGACACAAACGCCTGCTGAGGGACCAATGACAACCGACCACATCCTTCAAGACTGTAGGACGCATGCAGCATCCAGGAGGAAGTACTGGCCAACACCGACAGCAGTGGAAGCCAAACTGTACGGCACCCTGGAGGAGCTGCGAGGGACGGCAGCCTTCATCGAGGACACCGGGCTGCTTATCTAATGGGAGGCGAACGAGGAAGAAGAAGAAGAAGAAGAAGTGGTCAGGCCGTTACTGCCTACGTCCCCAACGTTTGTGTGAAATAAGAACATAAAATGAAAGGTTTCTGTTTATTTGTTGTTGTTGTTTATTTCTTTTTTCTTCTTTTTCTTTCGTTCTTTCTTTCTTTCTTTCTTGTCTTTCTGTGCTCCCCTTTCTTTTATCAATAAGTAAATACGCAACAAAATATGAAGAAAAAAAAAGAAAAGAAAGGCACCATAAAAAATGAGAAAAATGAACAGGTTATGAAATGGTTCGAGATATTTGGATGTTCTCATGTAAACCCATAGCACAGTCAATTATCGGTAGGAGCCGGCCACGGGACGGAAAAAAAGGAGGTTCCGATGGGAATCGAACCCGCGTCCTTCCAGGCGTCAGCTTGCGATGCAAACCACTTCTCCCGTGCCGGTCTCACTCTGTGTCTCACTTTGTCCAGCTACAAACCCTTTTCAAGACGCTTTGACCCCCCCTCCCCCCCCCCCGCACCCCCCCCCCCACACACACACACACACGTGCGCGTCCACACCTACACACCTACACACACAAACGCACATACACAGGAACACACACACATACACACACACGCGCGCGCGCGCACACACACACGCACACAAACAAACAAACGCACACACACACCCAAACACAGACACAGACACACAGAGACACACACAAACACACACACACGCGCGCACGCACATCCAAACACACAAACAAACAAACACGCACACACACACCCAAACACAGAAACACACACACACACACACACACACATACACACGCGCGTGCACACCTACACACATACACACACAAACTCACATAAACAGGAACACATAAAACCAAACATACACACACACACACACACACACACACACACACACACACACACACACACACACACACACACACACATATAACCAAACACACACACACACACACACACACACACACACACACACACACACACACACACACACACACACACACACACACACACACACTCACTCAAACACACACACACACACACAAAACAAAAAAACAAACAACAACAAAAAACCACAAGAAAATAGGGCTGCACACCCATTCACAGACGTCATGTCGTCATAAAGCGCTCCGGGGTGGCTCCAGATAAATGATGTCTCTCTCTCCCTGTTCCTCCATTTCCCAGTGTGACGCCCGTCCTTCTTTTTTCCTTTTCTTTGTTTCTCTCTCTCTCTCTCTCTCTCTCTCTCTCTCTCTCTCTCTCTCTCTCTCAATCTCTGTGTGTGTGTGTGTGTGTGTGTGTGTGTGTGTGTGTGTGTGTGTGTGTGTGTGTGTGTGTGTGTGTGTGTGTGTTATGCGTCTCTTTCGTTGGATTTTGTCCTTCCATCCCCCCACCCCACAACCAACTTTTTTTTTCTTTTTTTTTTTCAGATAATTAATTTGATCTGTACTTTTCTCCACCAGATCACTATTTTGAACAAACATGACGTAGTGTTAGTTGTTTTTAAGATGTTTTGTTGTGTTTTTTTGGGGGGGTGCGAGGGGGGGGAGGTTGTTGTGTGTTGTTGTTGTTTTGTTTTGGGTGTTGTTTTGTTTGTTTGTTTGTTTGTTTTTTTGAGGGGCGTGGGGCTGGGGGTTCTGTGTTGTTGTTATTTGTCTGTTGTTATTTTGGGGTTGTTGTTGTTGTTGTGTGTGTGTTGTTTTCTTCTTTTTTTTTAACATTCTCCCTCTTCTTTTTCCATTGCAACATGTGCGTTCACACCATGTATGACCGTAGCTACCTCGCCATCTAGACAGCTATACTCTGTTTTCTGGGATGTACATGCTGGGTATGTTCTTGTTTCCCAAACCCACCAGACGCTGACATTGGTCACATGATTTTTGACGTGCGTATTTGTTTGATCTTCTGCGTGCGTATACACACGAAGGGGGGTTCAGGCACTTGCAGGTCTGCACATATGTTGACCTCAGGAAAAAAATCTCTGCCTTTTACCCACCAGTGGGGCCTGTTCAAGATAGCATCGTGCCTGCCGGTAAATATGTACCTGCGAGTTATCTGCCCGAGGCAAGGCAAACTGCCGGAAGGTAAGCAATCTCCAGTATTCATGAACACAAGAGTCTACCCATGTGTCTACAAACCAGAAGGCAATTTACCCTCACTTCCTGGCAAGGGTGACTGCCCACGAGGCAGAGGCAAATCCTTTTGCAGTATTGTGTTGTTGTTGTTGTTTTTTGGGGAAACAGGCGCGCTTTACGAATAGCACGTGTTTTGCGAACTCTCTCGACAGTGTCCTCTCTCCATACAAACGGCGAAAGAGACGACGTTAACAGCGTTTCACCCCAATTACCATCATCAAACTATTGCAAGAGGAAGGCTCTTATACTGAAGAGGTGAATGTTGACAAAGATACCACAATTCTGACGACGGAAGCTAAAGGTTGGGTCATTCAGACACCCACTGGACATCCGAGGGGTACGTGTAGAGGAAACGAGAGGACTGGCCGTACTGAGTGAGCTAAACTGTGGTTAGATGAGAAGTGCAACCGAGAGCATGCACAGACGGGAATCACCGGGATTTTTAGACGATTATAGACGATGGGTCAGCTGTTTGAGCGAACCGCGTGTGTCTTGAACACGAAGATAACTTATCCTCCACGTCAAACGGTACGCGCGGGTCCCTACTATGTCAAAGGTAACTTGTCTGAAGACAAAATGAATTTTATCTTGAACACGGACCGCCGGCCTCAGGTGCGTCGAAACCGAGGATTGAACCCAGGTAACTGGAGCGAGAACCCAGTGCTCTAACTTTTGACAACCGCACGCGTCAAATGAAGTTTACGTGTAACGAAAGACTTCTGAGAAAGGAGAAGAAGGGAGAGAGGGACGAAGGGAGGGGGGCGGGTGAAAAAAGAAAAGGAAGGAGGTCGAAGAAGGGTGCGAGAGAGGAAGGGTGGTGTGATTGGGGGCAGGGTGGAGATGTTGAGACGAGAGGTAGATGGTGCCTTGCAGACGAGACCTGTGCATTTTTTTTTAAACCGGAAACTACTTTCATTGTGACATCAAGCCAAAACTTTATACACTTTCTGTCTCTCTGTTTCTGTTTCTCTGTCGGTCTCTCTGTCTCTGTCTCTCTGTCTCTGTCTCTCTCTCTGTCTCTCTCTGTCTCTCTCTCTCTCTCTGTCTCTCTCTCTCTCTCTCTCTCTCTCTCTACCCCACTTCTCTGTGAAAATTTCCCTCTCTCTCTCTCTCTCTCTCTCTCTCTCTCTCTCTCTCTCTCTCTCTCTCTGTGTGTGTGTGTGTGTGTGTGTGTGTGTGTGTGTGTGTGTGTGTGACAGAAAGTTCCCTCTTATACTGACTGATGTATTATTCATAACAAAAAAAAAAAGTATAAGTGTATAAACATCTCTCTGTCTGGCTGGCTGTCTGCCTGTCTTTACTAGGCTGTCTGTTACATTGTGTGTTGATCTGAGTGTCCGATTGTCTCTGTGTGTTGTATGTCTGTGTGTATGTCTCACTGACAAACTTACTGACTCTGTGTGTGTGTGTTTGTGTGTGTGTGTGTGTGTCTGTCCGTCGGTCCACCCCGCCCCCCCCCCCCCCCCCCCCCCCCCCCCCCGCGCGCCCACTCCCTCTCTCTCTTTTCCTCTTTCACATGCGCTGCTTCGGGTTCAGTTGTTTTTTGTTTTGTTTTTTCAAGGAGGTGTCACTGCCTGCTGGACAAATCAATATTCTCCTTTACCATATATATGGGGCAGATGCCTGACCAGTAGCATAACCCAACGCGCGGGTGGGGTCTAGAGTGCATGCATGTTGCCGTAGGTTTTGTTTGTTTGTTTGTTTGTTTTTTTGTTTTATTTCGCTGTTTTCAGTGCGCAAAGTGCGCACTGCACACTGGATCTCGGTACAGCATTATCTTCTCATTCATCTCAGTTTGATTCTCCAGTCAAACTTGTGGGGGAAAAAAAAGGACGAAACCTGGAATCGAACCTCAAACCTTTACGGACACTGTACTGGCAGATAATTAATTGTCTTAACCATTCTGCCACCTTCCTCCTTTAAATCCTTCCATCTTGTGCAAGTGGACTGATATCACACACACACACACACACACACACACACACACACACACACACACACACACACACACACACACACACACACACACACACACACACACACACACACACACACACACACACACACATAGAAAGAAAGAAAGAAAGGTGAACACAGAAAACAACAAAAATAAGTAAGAGAGAACGAACAAAAGAATGAAATAAAAAAGACAAATAGAAATTTCAATTAAAAAAAAAGAAAAGAAAAAAAGGAAGGAAGACAGACATGAAAGAAAGATGTGAAAGAGAGATAAAAAAAAATAAATAAATAAAGACAAGACACCAACAACAAACAAAATGAAAGAAAGAAGGGAATAAAGGAAGGGTTGGGTTGGAACTAGCAGGGGACAGTAAAAGAAAGAAAAAAAAAAAGAAGGAAAAAAAAAACAGAAGGAAAAGAAGGGAGGTGAGGGACAGACAGATAGATAGACAGACAGACAGACAGACAGGCTTTGGAACCCAATTTCCCTGGCAGGAAAAGACAATCCGTCCCACGTCATGTTCCAGAGATCCACTTAGTCCACGGCATGTGTGTTCGCTTCGCGTTGAATAGTCGCAAGTGTTCAATGCTGAGCGAGTTTGGCGGGAGAAAAAGAAAACGGGGTGGGGGGGGGGGGGGGGGGGGTCGGTGGTGGGAGCTGAGGGGGTCGGGGGGGGGGGGGACGGGCAGTGGCGAGAGGGTGAGGGGAAGGAGGGGAAGTGTGTGGTTAGAGGACGAAAACGGGGATGGGGGCTTAGAAAGGGGGTGGGTTTCGTGGTGGTGGTGGTGGTGGTGGGGTGGGGAGGGCGGAGTGGAGGGATATGGGTGGGAGGGGGCGGGGGCAAGACAAAGCTGGAGGGACGGAGGGCGAAGGGGGGTGGGGGGTGGGGGGCGGGGATAGGGTAGGGTAAGAAGGGTGGTGGTGGTGGTGGTGGTACTGGAAAAGAGGAGTGGCGTGACAAGGTCACTAGTGGGGGAGGAAAAAAAGGGGGAAGGCGAGAAGTACGGTTTTCTTTTCTTTTTTTGTTTGTTTGTTGTTGTTTTTTTGGTGGGTTTTTTTTTTTTTTTTGTTTTTTTTTTTTTTTTTTGGGGGGGGGGTTCCTGCTGTGTTTTTTTTTTTTTTTAATTAAGTTTAATTGTTTATGTATTTATGTACTTAAAAAAAATATTTATCTATTTGTTTGTTGGTTTTTTTATGGTGGTATTGGTTCAATCGATTGGTTGATTGGCTGGCTGGTAGACTGGTTTTTTTGTTTTTTTTTTGATTTATTTATTATTTTATATATTTATTTATTCATTTATCTATTTGTTTGTTTGCTTATTCATACTGGTATTGGTTCAATCGATTGGTTGATTGGTTGGTAGGTTGATTGATTGGTCGGGTGACGTGACAGGGTGGCCGGTTGATTCAGCTGGACTTGTGGGTGTTCAGTGTCAAACTTTCACTTGTTCTTGTCCTTTGGTACCCAGTTTGCCTCGCAGGAATAGGCTGTTCGTCCTTCATCGTTTTCCAGTTTTTTTGTTGTTGTTTTTTTTTTGTTTTTTGTTTGTTTGTTGTTGTTTTGTTTGTTTTTTGTTGTTGTTTTTTCATCATCATTTTATGGTTGTTATTTTGTTGTTTACTTATTGTTGTTGCTGTTCATCATCATCGTCATTGTCTTTTTCTTCTTCCGCTCCCCCTCCTCCTCACACTTCTCCTTTTCATTGTTTATTTATTCATTATTCACTGTCATTAATGTAACCAATACTATGCCATCGTCGCGAGCAGAGGGCACAGCTGCAATAACCGCTCTCCCAAGACAGCATTATCACATTGAGAAGAATCAGAGACATATTCCCCATTAATTTTGTCAAACTCGATAATCACACATTTGCATTCTCTGTCTTAAATATTCATACAGAGATTAAATGGAAAAGATAAATTGCACACTAAGATAGTAAACAGGTTACAGAAACAAGAGGGGGGGAAAAATCAGAAAATACACTACAATGGTGTCAGTGAAAAAGGTATTTTTGGACACCGTTCTTTCTCTGTCTCTGGACCTTGCATTTGGAATGAACTTCCTCTTTCGCTTCGTCAGGTCTCCGCACTCTGCTCTTTCAAACCTGGCCTTAAAAACCCACCTTTTCACAAGACAGCCTCCCTCCCCTACCTCTTCCTTGTTTTCAGTTTCTTCGGTTTTAGATTTATGCATGCGTGTGAATGACGCTTAGATTTGTCTCTGCACAAGATTCAGCGCTATATAAAAACTATTATTATTATTATTATTATTATAAGTTCAACTCTTTGCAGGATATACCTGATGCCAGACGAAAGACGGTACCTACAGTCCAAGTTCCGCAAGAAAACCTGCAACCCCAAGTTTGAGGAAAGCTATGTATTTCAGGTGAGCAGCTTAATCAACTTTAAAGACGAATTTTCTGTTCCAACGCTGAGCGTAACGTTTGTATAATGCCCAGTTGTATTACATTGTTTTATATCTTGAAATGCCGTACACTGATATAATATAACATTGTTTTATATAAATAATTGATCCGTGCTGTATCGTATAATGTTGAGGTTACGCTAGCTACACGACATCTGATCCACATGCGCTACATCGCATCTGCTGTATCAAAGTAAAATTTAAACAGGTATGGGAGCAGATGCCTGATCTGGCCTAGGCATAAACCCAAAGTGCTAGTCAGGCCACGAGAGTCTGTCATAGGTTTCATAATACTGATGATAATGAAAATAATAATAATCATCATCGTCATCGTCATCATCATCATCTTAATCTTAATCATAAGCATTATAATGGACATTCATATAGCCTGTTTCTCTGGAAATACTGCTATAAACGCTGTACACTTCATCCCCCGCTCCCCTTTCAATACCCCCCCCCCCCCTTTCACTGAACAGTGGAAACCACTGCACCCACCCACCCATGACACCTCCCAGAATACGCATCCGTGCAACACACACACACTACAACACACACACACACACACACACACACACACACACACACACACACACACACACACACTCGAATGCATGAATACTTGCTAGCACCCCGCCACACAGAACTGGTCAACAGGTTTTCCTACAAACAATTAAGCATACATTTGAAAACCAGATCATACCAAGACCAGCACTAAACACAAAAAAGCCAAAAATTAACAACAACAACAAAAACAACAAATATATA
>NC_134876.1:78486834-78499334 GCF_041734735.1 Babylonia areolata | reverse complement strand
TGATGATGACAATGATGGCGACGACGACGACGACGATGATTGTGTTACGTTTTACAAAAAAAAATAATGATGATTATGATGTGTGTGTACTCAACACTGTGTGTGTGAGTTGTACGTGTGAGTGTGTGTGTGTGTGTGTGTGTGTGTGTGTGTGTGTGTGTGTGTGTGTGATATGGAAACGCCTCCACGGATGAGACGGACCACCGTTGCTGATGTATCGGGGTATCTGTTTTTAACAGTAACAGTGTCGGAAACAGCTAAAAAAAATAATTTAAAAAAAAAAAATGATGATGGTGATAGTTGAGGTAGATATTGTGGCGATGATGATGATGGTGGTGGTGAGGTCATGATGACGATGACAACTACTACTACGACTATGACGACTAGCACGATGATGATGATGATGGTGAAGACGACGACGACGATGATGACGTCGATTCTAATAATGATACTAATCACAATGTTATATATCATCATTATTGGCGTCTTCTTCGTTATAGTATGATGATGATAATAACGATGATGGTGATGATGACGACATCGGCGACAATAACGAATGTGTACCCATCACTGTGTGTGTGTGTTTGTGTGTATGTCTGTGCGTGCGTGCGTGCGCGCGCGTGCGTGTGTGTGTTTGTGCATGTGTGCATGTGCGCGCCCGGGCGACTGTGCTACGTATTTGTGTGCATGTATATACACCACTCAATTTGGATTGTATGCGCAGGTAATCGAGCTCTGTTGTTTTAAATGTTGAACCTTTTTTTTTCTTTCTTTTTAAATAATTTGTATTTGTATTTCTTTTTATCACGACAGATTTCTCTGTGTCAAATACAGGTTGCTCTCCCCAGGGAGAGCGCGTCGATATACTACAGCGCCACCCATTGTGTTTGGTATTTTTTTTCCCGCGTGCAGTTTTATTTGTTTTCCCTATCGAAGTGGATTGTTCTCCATAATCTTGCCAGGAACAACCCTTTTGTTGCCGTGCGTTCTTTTACATGCGTTAAGTGCATGCTGCACACGGGACCTCGGTTTATCATCTCATCCGAATGACTAGCGTCCAGACCACCACTCAAGGTCTAGTGGAGGGGGAGAAAATATCAGCGGCTGAGCCGCGTGATTCGAACCAGCGCGCTCAGATTCTCTCGCTTCCAAGGCGGACGCGTTACCTCTAGGTCATCACTCCATACACACGCTCCACTCCATAATGCATCCAACACCACCAACAACAAAACGTTGTTTGTGCATTCGCTCAAAGTGTTGTTTTTGCTGTGCAGTCGACGACCAACAACGGTGAACTGTCGGTGTCGCTGTGTTTTAACAACCACCTGGAAAGACTGACCGTGGGCGTTTTTGAGGGCCGCGACCTGAAGACTGCCCAAGGTGTTCCTGGGGGTGAGTGGTTTGTACTGTGGGTCTGTACGTCTGTCTGTATGTCTTTCTTTCTGTCTGTTTGTTTTCTTTGTTTCACGGTCTCCCACTGCGTGCGTGCGTGCGTGCGTGCGCGCGCGCGCGCGCGCGCGCGCGCGTGTGTGTGTGTGTGTGTGTGTGTGTGTGTGTGTGTGTATCAACTGACACAAAGAAAGAGAGAGCCCACAGTTGAGGACAGTGGAGTGGAAAGTAGGGAAGTAGGCCAACCGTCCTACACACACACGCACACACACACACACACACACACACACACAGACACACACACACACACACACACACACACACACACACACACACACACGTACTTACACTACTGTCGAATCATCTGCTGATTGCTGCGTCCTACAGTTGACAACACATCTCCTGCCTACACATCATAAGAAGCGTAAATGCGCGAAAGAGACAGTGGTGGATCTTCGAAGAGATGGCTGAGTGAGTGGTGGTGGTGGTGGTGGTGGTGGCGTGTGTGTGTGTGTGTGTGTGTGTGTGTGTGTGTGTGTGTGTGTGTGTGTGTGTGTGTGTGCGTGTGTGTGTGTGTGTGTGTGTGTGTGTGTGTGTGTGTGTGTGAAGAATGGGAATGGTTTTGCCGTGTGTGGGTGTAGTTGATCATGATGGCATTGTTGATAATTTCCAGTCTGAACCCCTTAAAATTGAACAAGGTGTCCCACTGGGATCTGTTTTAGGCCCAGTGCTCTTCACACTGTACATTGCTCCTCTCGCTGAAATTATTAACTGTCATAATGTCAGTCATTCTTATGCTGATGACGCTCAACTCCAGAAGAGTGATACACCTGAAAAACTGTCGTCGCTCTTGCAAGAAACATCCAACTGCTTCCTGGATATTCAAAATTGGATGACTCTAAATAAGTTACAATTGAACGCGGACAAAACTGAAGCAATGATCATAGGAACTAAACAAAAACTCTCTTCCATCACAACTGACACAATCAAACTTTGCAGTACATCCATCCCTCTTTCCAGTTCAGTCAGGAACCTCGGCGTTGTCCTTGACAACACACTGTCCATGCAAAAATTATCAGTCAGATATGTCAATCCTGCTACTGTCAACTGCGGCGCATCAGTTCCATCCGGAAATATCTGTCCATTAACACAACATCTAGACTTGTCGTTTCTCTCATTCTCTCTCGCGCATACAGAACTCTGCTGCCCGACTCGTTCTCAGAAAGAAAAGATCTGAGCACATCACTCCTCTTTTGCAACATCTCCACTGGCTCCCTGTCTCACACCGAATAAAGTACAAGATCAGCACTCTATGCTACAAATGTATTCACAAATCAGCCCCTTCCTATCTCTGTGGCTGCCTTCACCTCTTCACTCCATCTCGCTCACTACGATCAGCTTCGGATCCACTCTATTTACGCATACCCAGATTCAAACTCTCGACTGTTGGCCGCCGTTCTTTCTGTCTCTGGACCTTGCAATTGGAATGAACTTCCACTTTCGCATCGTCAAGTCTCCACACTCAGCTCTTTCAAGTGTGGCCTTATAACCCACATCTTCCCAAAATAGCCTCCCTTCCCTGCCTCTTCCTTGTCTTCAGTTTCTCCAGTTTTAGAGTTATGCACCAGTCATTCTCAAATGACTGGTGCGAAAGCGCTTAGATTTGTCTCTGCACAAGATTCAGCGCTATATAAATACCATTATTATTATTATTGTTGTTTGTTGTTCAGGGGAAGCAGGTCGGGGGGAGGGGTGGGGAAGGGGGGTATGGTATGGATGTGTGGGGATTCTGGGTGTGTTTTAGGGGTGTCGGGGTGGTAGGGATTATGGCCGTCAGATGAGTACTGGCATTATATTGTTCATTTTTTTGTTTGCTTGTTTGTTTGTTTGTTTGTTTTCATGCTGGTTTCGTTTCTGTTGTGTGTGTGTGTGTGTGTGTGTGTGTGTGTGTGTGTGTGTGTGTGTGTGTTTGTGTGTGTGCGTGTGTACGTGTGTGCGTTCGTTCGTTCGTTAATATTATATTGCTATAGCGACAGACAGGAAGACCAGGCACTGCTAACGTTTTTTTGTTTTTTTTTCTAATTATCGAATATCATCGTTCTCTTTAACGAACATAGGAATCGCCATGTACCGAAATCTGTTTTCCATTCGAACAAAAGGCAAAACTATCAGCTTAGATGCAATTAAGTAAGTGAAAGTCATGTGCATGTATGATGCTGGACAAGTACTCGTATATCACCACTCCCCTCTCCCTTCTCCTTAGTCCCCAGGGTTTGAACCGTGGTCCTTGGCCAAAGTTACGTAAAACA
Organism: Babylonia areolata; assembly: GCF_041734735.1. Classification (NCBI taxonomy): domain Eukaryota; kingdom Metazoa; phylum Mollusca; class Gastropoda; order Neogastropoda; family Buccinidae; genus Babylonia; species Babylonia areolata. The sequence goes on along the minus strand of NC_134876.1, from coordinate 78,495,636 downwards.
TTATCGTTCGTTTGTTCGTTCGTCCGTCCGTCCGTTATATCTCTCTCTGTGTCTCTCTCTCTCTGTCTCTCTCTCTCTCTCTCTCTCTCTCTCTCTCTCTCTCTCTCTCTCTCTCTCTCTCTCTCTCAATCTCTCCCCTCTCTCTCTTTCACTCCCCCCTCTCTCTCTTTTTCACTCTCCCCCTCCCCCACCTCTCTCTCTCTCTCTCTCTCTCTCTCTCTCTCCCTCTCTCTCTCTCTCTCTCTCTCTCTCTCTTTCACTCTTCCACTCCCCCACCTCCCTCTCTCCCCGTCCCCCTCCCCCTCACTTCCATCGCTTTCTTTAAAAAAAAAAAAATGTTCCAGCCATGTGGAAAGGTTCTTGTCAGTGGGCATACCATCACATCCACTGCGCTTCACTGCACGGTAATTTCCCCTGATGCACCACCCTCCACCCTGCCCCCCCACACCCCCCCACCCCCCCCCCCCCCACGGCCACTACGACCACCACCACCATCACCACTTTCAGTTACCACCAACTAGTACCTCCACCACCATCAATGCCACTATCACAACCAACTACCACACCACTGTCAAACCTTCTGCCATCGTCACCGCTGCCACCACCACCAGCACCACCACCACCACCACCACCACCATCCAATGCACATGGTTATCTCCCTGCACACCAAACTGTACGTGGACAATCCAAGAATAAGTAAAGAGCAGTAACTCTCTCCATTGTACAAGGTAGCACAACATCAAGTCTATGCTGTTTACGCTGCCGATTCAGCTGGCACACAGATATATATATATTATGAAAGGTATATTAGAACAAACCCAGACACTTCCCCAAACTGTACGTGGGCTTTTCAACAACAAAGAGCGGTAACTCTCTCCAATGTACAAGTATACACAACATCTAGTCTGTGCTGCTTCCGCTACCGATTCAGCTAGCACATAGATAAATACAATTTTAAAAAGTGTACATTTGAACAAATCCAGGCACTCCCTCAGTAAAGAAGTTGTCATGCTTTGGTTTGCTCCAAATGCACCTATTATTTACCCGTGTGCTAGCTGTACCGGTAGCGGAAACAACAATTGACTTGAAGTTGTGTTTCGTGGTGAATGGAGAGAGTCGCCACATCTTTACTGGTGTTGAATCCTTGACTCTTCTGGCCTCATTGTTCTTTAAAACAATGTAAGTGGATTGTTCCCGAACTAGATGTGGCTGAGGTTTTCTTGTAAATTTGTTTAAGGATAACGTTGTGTGTGTGTGTGTGTGTGTGTGTGTGTGTGTTTTTGTTGTTGTTGGTGGTGGTGGTGGTGTTGTTGTTGTTTTTTGGGGGGGGCGGTATTTTTAGTATCTTTGATTAATTTTTAAAACTGACGTTTATTATTATTTAGTAGTAGTAGCAGTAGTAGTATTGTTGTTGTTGTTATTTTGCTGTCATTTGGGCTATTTGTAACATCATTTGATTGGATTGGATTGGTTTGGATTGGATTGGACTGGACTGGATTTCTATGCCCCCTTCTCATCCACGTACCTTCTCCAGCTATATATCCCAGTGTCACAACAGTGCAGGGGGTGGTGGGGGGGGGTAGTAGCGCCAGCCATCTCTTTCTCTGTGGGGTCGGTGCACTCTCAGCCAGATGCCATGCTCCTCCAGGTCTGAAGAAAGAAGAAGATTAACGTAAGAAGCACGTGCGGCACGGAGAGTGAGACTGTCATCAGTCCAAAGAGAGTTTGGTTTGGGTTTGGATCCATCCCATTCTGTTCGGAAGTCAGCACAGAAGTAGGATTAGTTGTGGAAAGGGAGAAAGAGATAGCCCGGGAGAGAGAGACAGAAAGAGAGAGAGAGGCAGGTAGACAGACAGACAGACAGACAGAGAAATATACAGACGGAGAGACAGACAGAGAGATTTGTGTGTGAAGGCCTACGTGACTGAGAGACAGAGAGACAGACAGACAGAGAGGACAGACAGACAGACAGACAGACAGACAGACAAGTAGGTTTTCTTCTCGGACTTGTAATTTCTTTGTCTGTCTGTGTGTCTGTCTGTTTGTCTGTCTGTCTGTCTCTCTCTCTCTCGGTCTGTCTTTTGCTTTTGTTTATGTCCCATGCCTTTCATGACTGGTTCCTTGAAATCATTATCTGGCTTCAAGGATCATCCTGACGCAATCAAGTAAAAACACCAGAAAATAAAATACCTTGCTGCCGAGGCTAAATTACAGATTTTTCTCTGTTTCGTATTTATGGTAAGCAGGTCATAAAAAGGACATTGCTGGCTGAAGCATCTTTCACTCATTTCCATGATTACTGATATCATGCAAATAATGTTAGCGTCGACATTAAGGCGCCGCTTATTACTTTAGAATGAAAAACAAAAAAACACCAATATATATCAGAAGGAATTTGAATATTTTTGTGTGGAATTTGAGAAAGATAACACGCAAGCATCACAGTGCGAGGAATATGATTATGAATATGTATCAGAGCAACAACAGACGCGGGGAGAGGGGGTGGGGGGAGAGGGGCTGGGGGGGGGGGGGGGGGGGAAGAAGTGAGTTGAATTTCAAGAAATTAAATTTCGATGATGTTATTAATTCATTGAAACTATTCTTGTTCGATTAATGACATTCTCTCTTTTGCTTCCTGTTGGAGAAGATCATGCCTTTATTACCTTTGAAAAGAAACTGAAATGAATGATGAAATAGTTGAATTATCTAAGTCACCTGAATCAAAGTTTTTTTGTTTTTTGTTTTGTTTTTTGTGTGTGTGATATATGTACTTGTTTGCTTGTTTTTTTCTTGTCGTTTTTTTTTTCCCTTTGTATTTTTCCTCCGATAAACTGTTTCGTTTGTCGTGACAGGAATCAATCGTGAACGGTGATTCAATTCGTCCTGTTTCAAAAAATCGGTAGAAACTATCTTTGATGTAATCAGCCAGCTGAAACCATGAAAATGTGATGCGCAAACGCAAAGCAAAAAAAAACACTCAAAAGCCTTTCTGCATTATGACTCTATCTGGTGTGATTCTTTACGGGGGGTACCCGTATACGCTCCCTTTCTTTACATGTTGTGCTGTGCTGTGTTGTGCTGTTCTGTCTTGTGCTGTGCTGTGCTGTGTTGATCTGTGCTGTTCTGTGTTGTGCTGTGCTGTGCTGTGCTGTGCTCTGCTGTTCTGTGCTGTTCTGTGCTGTGCTGTGCTGTGCTGTGCTGTGTTGTGTTGTGCTGTGCTGTGTTGTGTTGTGTTGATCTGTGTTGTGCTGTGTTGTGTTGTGTTGATCTGTGTTGAGCTGTGCTGTGTTGTGTTGTGTTGATCTGTGTTGTGCTGTGCTGTGTTGTGTTGTGTTGATCTGTGTTGTGTTGTGCTGTGTTGTGTTGTGTTGATCTGTGTTGTGTTGTGTTGATCTGTGTTGTGTTGTGCTGTGTTGTGTTGTGTTGATCTGTGTTGTGCTGTGTTGTGTTGTGTTGATCTGTGTTGTGTTGTGCTGATTTGGATTGGGCTGGATTGAATAAGGCTGTTCTTCAGTGACAAACCGATTTCTTTCCATGGATGTTTACCCGTTCTTCCCGGGGATATCGTATTGTTGTCATCAAGCACTACCGCATATTTACCTTTTCGTTTGTTTGTTTGTTTTCTATGGATGGTTACCTTTTTTTTTCTTTTTTCTTTTTTTTTTTTTTTTGCTGCCCCAACTTCTGCACCGTTTCAGTGGCATTACTCCCACGCCGCTCATTTAGAAGTACCCCATACACGGCCACACCCGGGTTCGTCCGTCGCAGTTCCAGCGTCGGCAGTCCACAGGAAACCATCGATGTTAGGTCGCCAGGAGGCCACACACCAGAGGAGACCCTGCACTGCTGCTGAGTCACTTCGGTGGTGTTCAGTGGTGCTTGTTCTGTTTTAACGTACTTAGGACACCACCTACTAAGCCCCCTGCTAACGACAATAATGGCTTAGTCGCGGAGCCAGACTGAGTGAGCGTCCCTCCCAGAGTGGAGACCGCCACCACGCCCCTCAAACAATAGCCCCCCATGAATCTGGCGACACTGACGACATTGACTGGACTCACCCCAAGCACGGAAGTGGAGGGGTATCGAAACTGAGGTCACCATGAGAGTAGGGCATGAAAGGCCACAGACTTTGAGACTATTTTGTTTATACTGATGACGATGAAGGAGGAGGAGGAGGAGGATGACGATGTTGCTATGGAGGTCCATTTTGGTTTGGGACTGCGTCACAAGGCTGTACTCTACGCTTCCTGTCATAATGATATCCCGGCGTTAACCAGGCCCGAGAGATACAGACACTTGCAGTGTTGGTCAGGTAATTAGAGCAACACGCCCAAAGACGCATCCTTGAAGTGGATGGCACTCGACTGTGTGGTCTCAGTCTCCCCATTTAAGCCCACAGCACACTCAACTCTGGGTAGGAGCCGGCCACGGGCCGAAAAACCCACCTCCGTTGGGATTCGAACCCGCGTCCTCCCAGCCGTCAGTCCGCGACGCTAACCACTTCGCCACGGCGGCTGGTGATGCTTACCTTTTTGTTTTTTCTATGTATGCTTGCATCTGTTTACATACTTATCAAAGTGGACTTCTCAGCGCGTGCATGCCGCACATGAGGCCCCAGTTTTTGGTCTCACAAGGGCAATGACTTCATATCCATTGTGTCAAGTGAAGGAAGGCCCGGCTAATCCTCTTCTTCCACCGTTTTTAACCTTCTGCAACCGAAGCTAAGTACACATTGCCTCCTGGGGGTGGAATGAAGAAAATAAGAGGAAAGTGCCTTTCATAAGGGAATAATTATCACCATACTGAAGCGGGAACCCGAACCCCGAGCACTGGTGAACATTGAATCAAAAGTCCAACGCCTAACCGGGTCTGCCATGACATCTGTAGGCTTCATTGACAAGCATCCTAACCCCTCTACTCTGAAAGGTATGCGAGAAGGTGGAAGGGAAAGAGAAAGGTCTCTTTGCTGGACTCAAACCCGGCACTCGCACTTCCTATCTGAGTGATGCACCCGCTAAGCCACTTCGCCACATAGTGCACATCTCCAGACCCCCCATCAACTTCAGTTTCAGTTTTTCAAGGAGGCGTCACTTCCTGGCGTTGGAACAGATCAATATACGTACGGTGCCACGGTCACATCTCCAGACCCCCCATCAGCTTCAGTTTCAGTTTCTCAAGGAGGCGTCACTTCCTGGCATTGGAATAAATCAATATACGTGCGGTGCACCATATCTGCCAGACGGGTACCTGACCAACAGCATTACTCAACGCGCCAGTCAGGGCTTTAGTACATGAATTTATCTTTGTGTACTCATCAGAGTGGATTTCTTCTACATAAGTTTGCCAGAAGACTATACTACATTCTTTTTTTGCTTGGATTACTCTTCAGTGCTTAGTCTGGCGTTGAGTTGCATTCATATATATTTGTGTACCTATCAGAGTTGATTTCGTCATCATAATTTTGCCAGAGGACAACACTCTCATTGCCATGGGTTCTTCCTCAGTGCGCCAAGTACGTGATGCACACGGGACCTCCGTTTATCGTCTCGTTCGTCCAAATGACCAGACGCTCAGTTTCATTTTCCAGTCAAACTTTGGAGAAAGAGCGAGAGTGGGAATCGAACCCCAGGCCCTCAAGGACTCTGTACTGGCTGTTAGGCTTCTCGATCATTCTACCACCTTCCTCTTAAGAGATACTGTATTAGCAGATGGTTAATCGTCTTGACCATTCCTTCTCCTCCCAGACCCCACCAACATAAAACAGGGGGGAACCCAGTAGGGCGTAGTTTGCCACAAACCTCTTTAGCACAGTTCTATTCACCAACCCTAGACGAGGAAGAAAAATAATGTATAAGACTCGAACCTTGTGCCCTTACATCTGTCCGTGCATTGGTGTTGTCTTCTCCTAGCCACTACGCCACTATGTTTCCAGCCTCATCAACAGAACACACAGGAGGACCCAGTAGGGCGTTCACAGCCATCAGCCTCTTCAACATAATTCTATTCATCAAACTCCGAGTTCTGGTTACAGAGACTGTTTGCTGATTTCTTCACAAACAACACAAATCAGGCTGTCCCTGCAATTCACTGTGGATCGTTTCCAACACGCCTCTGTCAATGGCGGTCTTATCTGGACACGGAATTGACCAGTGCGTTTCTGTGTGTCCATTTGTGTGTGTGTGTGTGTGTGTGTGTGCGTGCGTGCGTGCGTGTGTAGCTGTGTCCGTGTGTGTCTGTGAGTGTCAATGCCTATATGTCTGTGTGTCTTTGCGAATGTGGGTATAATTGTGTCCTCTGTGAGAGTGAGTTTGCCTTTTTTTCATGCTTGTTCCGTCACTGAATGCACGGCGAAACAGTCAGCTTGTTACAAAGATAACTGACACGAAAGGGAAAACCCGTAGGACCAAGAGAAAGTAGGCCGGACCTGGAAAAAAAAGCTACTGCTGTCGAATCATCTTATCCGCTTTAAGAACAGCTGATGTACGTCTTCTTCTACGATGACTTCAACATCGACTGATGTGAAAAAAAAAAAAAAAAAAAGAAAAAAGAAGAAGAAGAAGAAAGGCAAGGGGTCCTTGGGTGGGTGCGTGGGTTCGGGAGGAGTGGTAGGGAAGTGAGGGAGGAGGTGGAGAGATTGGGGATGGGAGGAGGCTTTGGGAAGGTGGAGGGGGGGAGGGGGGTCGGGGGGGGGGGGGGGGTGTAGGTGGGAGAAGCAGGAATAGTGTTGCGTGGTGTTTTTTGTTGTTGTTTGTTTGTTGTCGTTGTTTTTTTTTTGTTTGTTTTTTTGGTGTGTGTGTGTGTGTGTGTGTGTGTGTGTGTGCTGGTTTGTGTGTTTGGTTGATGACGGTGGTATTGTTGATGGGGTAGGGAGGTGTTGGAAGTAATGAGATCAAATGCAATCATGTTGCTTATCACGTATACCAGATGACCTTTAAAAAAAAAAAAGGAGTCATCTAAGTATTGATGTGTAAAGGGGGTTTTGTGTGGGGGGGGGGGGGGGGGTCTGGGTTGACGGGGCCGGGGGTGGTTACGGTGTATATGAATTATCACTTTTTTCTCTCGTCTTCATTTCTAATGTTTGGTATGTTCGTGTGCATGTCACTCTCTCTCTCTCTCTCTCTCTCTCTCTCTCTCTCTCTCTCTCTCTCTCTCTCTCTCTCTCTCTTTAGCGTTGTCTGTTTCGCTGTCTCAAGTCTCAGCCTGTTTGTCTCGGTCCCCATCTGTGTCAACATGTGTGTGTGTGTGTGTGTGTGTGTGTGTGTGTGTGTGTGTGTACCTATCTACCTATCTGTCTTTCTTTCTTCTTTTCTTTTTTTTTATAATATTAAATCTGCTCCTCCCTCTCAAATTTGTTCCGGACATGGTCAACATCGATTTGACGAAGCGTGAAGGTTCTTGTCAGTGGGACTTCCATCTTCCCCACTGCGCGTCAGTGCACAGTGATTTCCCCTGACGCACTGTCACCACCACCACCACCACCATTTACACCCCTACCACCTCCACCACCACAATCATCACAACCATCTGCAACATCAGTTGTTATCACCCACCTACTTTTTTTTTTTTTTTTTTTTTTTGATCAACTGAATGTCTTCTATTATGCATGCGTACGTATTGCTTATTTGCATATTTTATTCATTTATTTTAGATTCAGTGTTTGCCAATGATTTATGCAAACCTTGTGTAGGTTTTTAAGCCCTGATAATTGCGTTAGGTTTATACGTGAATTTATGTATTTCGTATTGTATTGTATTGTATTGCTCTTTTGTAACAACAAATATATATGTGTGAAACTCGGGCTGCTGTTCCCTCGAGCGCCTCCCTTTTTCTTTTTCTTTTTTTTTTTAAGAATATAGCTGGAATTTTATTTGTTTTCCTATCGAATTGGGTTTTTCTACAGAAAATGACATACGTCGTTATTTCTGTGTTTATGTTAAAAATTGAAGAAAAAAAAAAAAAAAAAAAAAGGCGAGGGTGGGATGGGGGGGTCCTGATAAAATATTTATAAAAAGAAAGAATGTGAGCAGGCCTCAGAACAAGAAGCTACAGATGTAAAGTGAGAGCATTCATACAGGTTGGCTGCTGTGTGCTTTCATGACACAACGGCCCCTTACCGACGCCACGTTAAATTAAACTGTTACATGTTACCCTTCTTGACCGATCCTTGCAAAACTGGGGCATTGCTGCAGCAGGCAGCAGCTAAAAAAAACAATTCCTCCTTCCATGCGGATATCCCATGCAGTACAGGATCACTTTGGTGGATAGATCTAGGTCTACGATGGTTCTGTACTCGGAGGGAGGGGGGGGGGGGGGAGCAAAGAAAAAGAAAGAAAAAAAAGTGTGTGCATAGCTGGAAACGTGGCTGTGAAATCAGTTGGTGGGTAGATCTAGATATCAACTGGGATGGTGTTTTTTTTTTTTGGTTTTTTTGTTTGTTTTTTTTTTTTAATAAATGACTGCATGGCTGGAAACGGAGCTGGGAAACTGTTGCAAAACGTAAAGCACTGCGGCAAGAGATTTGCTGCCTGTGCGCACAGGGATGGAAATTCGGAAAATGGCCGGCGGCGGGAGCTAGGTCTTCCATCTCTGGTCGAGATAAATCAGCAGCACAGGAGCACAGTTCCATTCCATCACTGCCCAGATCCCGCCACGCAGTCTTGTTTGCTTGCTTCTGGGGCAAACACCACCCATGGTCGTCGTCCTGCCCGCAATCAGCTGGGGGATTATTACTTGCAGTTCCATCGTTCTATCTCTCACTCACTGTCTGTCTGTCTGTCTGTCCTCTCTGCTGCTGCGTCTGGG
>NC_134876.1:78481834-78484334 GCF_041734735.1 Babylonia areolata | reverse complement strand
GTTACCACTCTTTACTATATATTACACACACTGTTTAGTCTCAAGCTTCTGAGTAGGTAGTTATCTAAATCACGGGACAACGTACAAAATGTGGATCCAGCTATTATATAGTTTGGACAATTCTCGATGTATCTCATGCATACTAAAGTTTATTCCATACAAGTGCTATCAATATCCGTGTGCCTTTAAGTTAAGTCTTCTGATGTCATCCACAAGACAACGTGACGCGCATAACCTATCATGTTTCTTACATAAAGCGTTCAAACTTAGAGAAATTGTAATCTCATAGTATGTCACGAACTATTGTTTCTCATGTCAAGTGTTATTTTGTTCAAATCTGATTTTGTTTTTGAAAATATTGTAATAGTATTTGTTCACTTACCCCTTCGTGAGGGACCATGCCCTGATGAACAAACATTTCGCATTCGCATTTGCAGTCATGCACACGTGTGTTTGGGTCTTTCCGGCACAGAGATAAGCGGGAAAACAGAAGACAGAAGAAGATCAAACGACCAGTGAGAAAGGGAAAGGACAGGGAGAAACTCATGTTATAATTTTATGTAGTCCTATGCATTCTTCATTAACTGCAAGATAAGATCCCACTGACTGATGGTAATAGAGACTAAAACAGACTGTCACAATGGGATTTGCTTATTCTGTATTTAGAAGCTAGACTGAGGAGCAGTCATTTCGGATGCACCCTTTTCTCTTCCAGAACTTGTCTTCTAACATTTCTGGGAATTATTTCAGTACGTGGATACTCAGAGTGCTGTAGTGAGAACGAAACACAAGAGAATCTGTAATGGGCCCCCTTTTTTCTTGCTATCAAACGCTAGGCTAAAACCTTTTATCGTATGTAAATGTAACTCAAGAGATTTCATCTAAAAAAGTTGTGTTGTTTTTGACTTGGCTTGTATACATGATAACGTCAGACTGCATTGCATTGAACTGGGTTACGCCACGTCATGTTACGTAATGTAAATTTACGTTTTATTAGGTTAGGCTGGGTTGGGTTGGTTGTGTTGGGTTGTTGTTTAGCAACAACGGATCACCTCGTTTGAATGACGACTTCCTCTTTTATGCATATACATGTACATGTTTTACCACTGAAAGCAGATATTTTCCTTTTTAGTTTTCCCATACAGTGTGCCAGATTTTAAAATTTCTTTATTATCAAGGGGCTTTTTTCTTGTGCTCGCTAAGCGCAGGGACCTCGGTGTCATCTGCAGAATCGACTACCCATCAGATCATCACTCGAAGTGGTCTAGTGGACGGGAAACAAAATTAATAATTGATATGGACACTTATATAGCGCCAATCCTCGGTCGGAGACCAAGCTCTAAGCGCTTTACAAGCACGGGGTCATTTACACAACAGACTGTCTACCTGGGTAGAGCCGACTGACGGTTGTCATTGGGCGCTCATCATTCGTTTCCTGTGTCATTCAATCATGTTTCAGGCACGTACACATACACACCCAGACAAACATGCAACATTTAACATTTTACGTGTGTGACCGTTTTGTTTATTTTTCCCGCCATGTAGGCAGCCATACTCCTTTTTCGGGAGTGTGCATTCTGGGTATGTTCTTGTTTCCATAACCCACCGAACGCTGACATGGATTACAGGATCTTTAACGTGCGTATTTGATCTTCTGCTTGCGTGTACACACGAAGGGGGTTCAGGCACTGGCAGGTCTGCACATACGTTGACCTGGGAGATCGGAAAAATTTCCACCATTTACCCACCAGGCGCCGCCACCGAGATTCGAATCCGGGACCCTCAGATTGAAAGTCCAACGCTTTAACCATTGGGCTATTGCGCCCGTCAAAAAGAAAGAACCAAAAAGAAAGAAAGAAAGAAACGAAAACCTCAGGACTCAAACGTAGCATCCTATCGTCCTGTCTCCCTTCACTCCGTCACAACACCAATGTGCATTTTTCACAGCCGCCATCATCAACAGAGCACACAGGAAAAGAAGAACCCACAGTAGGGCGTCGTCCTTCAGCAGTCAGCCTTTTCAGCACGCTTCTATTCATCAGCTCCGGACTCCCCGTCACAGAGTCTGTTTGCCAGTGTCTGGGCAAACAGCGTGAAATCAGGCAGTGCCTGATAATTCTGCAGGCAGGTATCATTCCCCCCGCCACCGTTTGTATCAATGACGCTCCTGTGTGGACATGGAAATGAAGTTGTACTCCCCCCCCCCTGTCATTTGTACATGTGTTGCTTTGGTGGAAATGTGGCAGAATGGTTAAGATATGTATCTACCAATACAGGGACAGGGTTCCATTCCCCGCTCTCGCCTTTTTTTTCCTTTTTTTTTTCTCTAAAACAATTGTGACTGGAAACAACCAAACTTCGCATCTAGTCATTAAGGATGAGATGATAACCTGAGGTCCTGTGTGCAGCACGCACTTGGCGCCCTGAAAAAAAAAAAATCCACAGCAACAAAAGGGTTGTCCTCTGGTATCATTTTGTAGAGGGAGAAATCCCCCACCCC
>NC_134876.1:78466834-78469334 GCF_041734735.1 Babylonia areolata | reverse complement strand
CATCAAGAACAATATATGTGGGTAAAATCTTGATTTTGTTTAGTCAGTATCCTGAGACAAGAGATTCGTTGAATGTCGGGAAACCAAGCCAAAAGCTTTGAGTTTACCCCAGTAGTTCTTTGAGTGAAGTGCTTTGTGAATGCTTACAATTTGTTGTTTGAATCAGCCGACATAAGATCAATACCTGATTGATGTTTGTCAACATAAAGAAACAGAAGATTGCCTAGATTGGTTCGTGCTATTGTTCAGGCTATGATGTTATTACATTACAAGCTTTTGATGTAATGTTATAATCGGTTCATTTACCCTCGGCACTTAATGTATGTCCATAAAAATTCAGCGTATCAGAAGTAAGGCATATCGTTGTATTTTGAGCATCTCATGATCGATAATTACACGTCTGTATATTGCACTTTTATTTATCAAAATGGTTCCGTGACTTCTTTTTCAGCGTCACTCTCGAATTCTTCTGAGAATACTTCATCCATACTTATCTCTAGAGATCCTTATCAGTGTGATGTAAGGTCTTGGGGTGTATTCTTTCCATGGATTATGTCAAATATTTCTTGAGAACATTAATGCATACATCTCTGAAATGCTCCATTCGACAACCAGTCTGCCGATTGCCAAAAGACTAGTTTGGCATTTTCTAAATAACATCAAATCAGTCCATCTTCTTCCAGCAAGTGGTGGCCTGGCCAGCAACCTTGGGTGTCCTCAGGCTGAAGATTGGTAGTATTGCTGGACAGGAGTGTGGATGAGAGTCCTGGAGAAGTAGGCCAATCAGAACCAAACAGAACAAAGCAGAACCAATCGTTGCAGCTCTCCTCGGGATGGAGAAACAAAGAGCAGTGCTAGAAATAATCATCCATGTCCCGCAGGAAGATGAAAGCGGTTCTGAGGGAAGACAGATTCTGACAGGAACAGAGCAGCTTCCGTTCATGATACCAACCTGCTGTTATCAAAATTGCTCAGATCTACCAAACATTTATGGAAGATTTCCCAATGGCTGGGTGGTGAAATCCACACGAAATTGCTACCGTTGCTGTGAGAAGAGAGTGGAGGAGGGAGAAAACGATTCTGAACTCCATTGTCCAGCTGCATTTGTCATGTCCTTGCAGAAAATCATTCTGAGCAGCATGGAAGAGGGAGTTGGAATGGAGAGTTGGTAGGCTGAGTGGTAAGCTAACCACAGGCAGGAGCCTGAATATTATTGTCTCTGATCATGAGGATGGAGGCTTTCGTGAATTAAATTTGCCCATGAATATACAACGGGTTGATTTCTGTTGTAGCTGTCACAGCCTACTTGTGGCGTATATGATACTCCTACATCTATACTGATCACAATGCGGATAAGAGGATACCCCCACATCTATACTGATCACAATACGGATAAGACTTTCCGAAGTTGTTAGGAGACAACATGAGTCGCATTCTTGCCAGCAAAGCTCTTTGTCATTGAACAATACTGCTTGTTACAGCTGTTTTTCACGTATTCGCTTCTGCACAGTTGCTTGGTCTTGACATCCTGCTCAACGTTTGCCTTTGAATCTTTCCCAAAGCACAGGAAAACACACTATCTTTCTCATTCCTCTTGTGTATAGCTCTACAGAAAAAAAAAGTGTAAAATATCAAGATGTTTCGAATAGCAAAGTCATCGGTTGTTTGCTTTTTTGTGATTGAAGCTAGTATTCTATTTGTTGAGTGAGTGTTTATTGTCGTTCAGAGCAACCTTGCTCGTAGGGTCAACAGTGTTCTGTCTGGTCTTTCTGCCCAGTCTATGCTATGTCTGAATTTCCCAGTTCTAAACATCCTCAGCCGGAACAAGACTTTATCATGCTACAGGCGATTTATTTTGTGCCGGACTCATGATGCTGTTGCAGTCCCTGCTACCGTGTCCTTAGCAAGCTCAATTCATGGATGGAGTTGGAGCAGAGATGCATCTGCCTGTTCAGCTGATTACCCAGAGTGCCAGAGCAAAGTTCTGATTTTTTTAAGCTTGTTGTGGTTGACAATATAGGCAAGGAAAGTTTTGTTGTTGTTTGTCATTCTGCCTGAAACATGTTATTCTTTTCGTTTTGCTACTTCCCTCGTGTACCTCCACCCCGTCCCCCTTCCATCCTCCAAGCATATAAATGATGAAAGGTGACGTAACTCACATGACGTAACTCACAGCGCAGAGTCATTTGACATGCCTTATGTTTTGCTAACTGTTCAGGAATGGATTATGTAAGACGTTTTTTGCTCATGATTTGGTTTGTTTTTAACAAAGTCTTTCTTGAGCCTATACCATTGGTACAAGTGGGTCAGAGTGTATGGGTTGGAAGGTTTTACTATGAGTATTGCTGGTCATAATCAATGTCAGTCTGAGCCAGGGATCACGTGCCATGGTCTGGCTACTTTTTTATTCTTTTTTCTTTTTTTTCTATTATCCTTTTACTTAGTAACGCAGACAAGAGAATATGAGGCCAGAACAAGAGTGAACTGTAGCTGTAAAGAC
>NC_134876.1:78456834-78464334 GCF_041734735.1 Babylonia areolata | reverse complement strand
AATATGAATGACATCTGTCCTCTTTTCTCTCTCTCTCTCTCTCTCTCTCTCTCTCTCTCTCTCTCTCTCTCTCTCTCTCTCTCTCTCTCTCTCTCTCTCTCTCTCTCTTTCACTCTCAAACATTTTCCGTTTGCTCTCTGACAATGTGTGGACAGGGAAAAGAGCTCAGAAGTATTAGTGTATATTAGCCCGTGTATACAAGTGTGCGTAAGCTGGTGCGTATGTGCACATAATCATGTGCGCGCGCGCGCGCGCGCGTGTGTGTGTATATGTGTGTGGAACTGAGTTATATTCCATGTTATTTTTTTCTTATTTCCAAGCAGACATAAATTTCTATAACTGCTCCATATCACCCTGTGGCTTTTTGTTTGTATTGTTTGTTTGTTTGTTTTTGTTGCTTCTTTTTTTTTTATTTACTTATTTTTTTTCTATTTCTTTGCTTGTTTGTTGTTGCTAGTTTCACTGTTGTTGCTGTTGTTTTAGCTGGGGGTTTTGCATTTCATTTCCTTTTTTTTTGGGGGGGGGGGGGGAGGGGGAGGGGGGGGGGGGGCGTCCCCAAACTGAAAAGTCGCAGCCTGTCAACTTTTTTTTTTCTTTTTCTTTTTAAACCACGTTGTTTGTTAAAAAAAATAATTTGGAATATGTGGACATGCCTAGAACTTTTTATTAATTTGATGATGAATAGTCTAGGTAGGGGCAGTGGTAGTGTTGGTGGTGGTGGTGGTGGTGGTGGAAATATGTGGATATGCCAAGAAGTTTTATCAGTTTGATGAGAAACAGACTAGGGGCAGTGGTGATGGTGGTGGTGGTAGTGGTGGTGTGCTTTTAATATTTGAAGCAATATATTTTTTTGTTTTTTTTTTTCCTTCTGACGTAAAATGAAAACAGATCTGCGATTTTTTTTTGTTTTTTTTTTAAGACAACATTATGTTCCAAATTGGGTGTCCAGTTTCATAGTTGCAACGGTGAATACCAATCATTAGATATATATATATATGCATGTTTCTCTGGATAAAGTATGGGTTTTTGTGCAGCGTAGTGTGATGTGTGGTGTGATGTGATGTTTTGCTGTGTAGTGTGGTGTAATGTCATTTGGTGTGGTGTGGTGTGGTGTGGCGCGATGTGATGCTTTGCGGTGTAGTGTGGTGTGATGTCATTTGGTGTGGTGTGGTGTGGTGCGAAATGGTGTGCAGTGTTGTGAATGTGTAACGTAGTGTAGTGCAGAGCAGTGTCGTGTAGTTTAGTGTAGAGTTTCGCAGCACTGTGTAGTGTTTGATATTCTATTCCCGCTAGATACGCTACCTGCACGTACAAAAGAGTACAGTTTTCTAATTGGTTACAAGGTTTTTACACACTTTTTTTTAAATTTTTTTTTTTTTTAAGTCAAACGATGAAGACCTGTGTGAGCAAATTTCTGCCTATCTTGCACGGTAAATTGATGAGATGTACAGAAGTGATGTTCCATGTATTCATTGCTTCATTTATTCACACACACACACACACACACACACACACACACACACACACACACACACACACACACACACACACACACACACACACACATACACACACAAACACACACACACACACACACACACACACACACACACACACACACACACACACACAACATCAACGGGGAAAATCTTTTGGCTGCGGAGATAGTTCTCCTTGTTTTCATCTTCCCCATGTCTTTGTTAAGATGTGACCCTCGAAAAACGGCGATTGGCTGCCTCTGTTACGGTTTGTTCTCGTCTTCAAACCAAGCAAATAAACTTGGTGGAACAACTCAACCTCATATATCTTGTCTTGTCTATAATCCTGTGGTAATCCCTATACAGGGCAACAATCCACAATAGATCCCTACTGGATAAAAGACATGAACAGCAGCAGCAGCAGCAGCAGCAGCAGCAACAACAACAACAACAATAACAACCACAACAACAACGTCTTGAAGTTATTAACGTGGTATGTCGGAAACGGAGGAATCCTTCTTTGTGGGTGGTGGGGGGGTGGGGGTGGGGGCGTGGGGGGGGGGGGGGGGTCACTATGATAGCAGAACAGTGTCGAAAAGGGAAAGAAGTAATTCTCAGGTTCATGTTTATTATGGTGTCTGGCACCCAGCGAGAAAAAAAGAAGATAATAAATAAATAAATAAATAAATAAGGGGGTGGAGGGCGGCGGGGGTGGGGGGAAGGGTGTGTGAGGGGTGTGTGTGTGTGGGGGGGGGGTGCTTTGCAGGATGATAAATCGATGCAATGGTTGTAAAATGGGAAAGTAAATCTGATCAATGCTTGGGTCTTATATATATATATATATATATATATATATATATATATATATATATATATATATATATATATATATATATATATTTTTTTTTTTTTTTTTTTTTTTTTTTTTTTTTTTTTTTAAATAAATTTAAAGCAAAAAAGAAAGAAGAGAAGCTTGCTGGAAATGTCCGGGAAATAGTCTCTCTCTAAAAAAAATAAAATAAAAAAATAAATAAATAAATCTGGTATTTTGGCATGTTACCCATAACGGGGACAATTTCCCCATGCCCTATGAAAAGCACGGAGTGCAGGGAATTAGTTGGACGGATATTTTCCGAGAAAGGAAAATCATTATTCATACACGAATAAAGTTACTTGATCCCAGATCAAACGTATTGGATTATAGAAATTGAATAATCCACATGACGATGATGGTTATGATGATGATGATGAAGATGATGAAGGTTATCAGTGTTGTTGTTGCTGTTTGTTTGTGAAACAGAAAAAGAAAAGAGATTCGCGAATCAGCCTTTGTTGCTGTTAGGTTTCTCTTAAAGTTTGTTCAAAAGTAGTGTACGTGTCGTCAGTCTAGAAAGTCTTGCCAACTATTTAACATGAAAGTTACCATAGCTTTGTGCATCAGATTGTCTGCTAGAAAACGGAGATTCGGGTTCATATTTTTCTTCAGCTTTTAATGAATTAAGTACATGATACATCAGTGATGCACTGCGTTTCCGAATTTTCCTGAAGACTAAACTCTCTCTCTCTCTCTCTCTCTCTCTCTCTCTCTCTCTCTCTCTCTCTCTCTCTCTCTCTCTCTCTCTGTGTGTCTGTGTCTGTCTGTCCCTGTCTCTGTCTCTCTCTCCACTTGGTTTCGCTTTGATATATTTAGTTGGTTCCTGAACTGATTGTTGGCGAGTGTGTTTTTTTTGGTTGATTATTAGTCCTAATTCATGCACTCGATCAGTTATGAATATGTTTTCTTCTTTGTGTTGTGATCAAAAAGAAGACATATCCTGTTCTACGATGCTATGTGTGTATGTTGAATATTTTGTGTACGTATGCGAGCTCTTATGACACATTGGTTACATCTGCTTGAGGCTGTAGTCGGCGTAGTAAACGTGTACTTGTAATGGACTTGTGAATGGGGATATATATATATATATATATATATATATATATATATATATATATATATATCGCAAAAATGTTAAAGACCACTGAACAGAAGCAAGTTTGGTTTCAATAAAAAAATAAAAATAAAAAAAAGGTTAAATATTGAGAGAGGATTAAAATTATCCACGGAGCGAGTCCACCGCTAACCGCTCACTGAAGACAGTAATGGCTGTTTTAGTGATGTGTGACCCACGAAGAGCTTGGAACAAAATGGTAGAAAACCCCAATGTCACAGGAGGGGGGGGGGGGGGGGGGGATCGCAGCTATTCAGTGCTTTTCAAACACAATAACAACAACAAATACTTTTTTTTTATTGTAAAAACGAAAGTGCCCGCACAAGAAAACACCTCTGGAAATGTGTCGTGCTTAGATATAGATATAGATATATTAATACCATCGGCTGCATATACAACTGTGCGCGGAAAATTAAGCATAATTTCATCGTGTCCCAAGTTCCCTCAAGTGGTCCTCAATTTTTGTGTGTGTGTGAAACCTGTAGAAGACACAGAGATACGCTCCCTCCTACCACACCACCTCCCCTTCTTCTTCTTTTACTGGACACACAATAACTTTATGTGGTGGTACACATCTCTCTCTCTCTCTCTCTCTCTCTCTCTCTCTCTCTCTCTCTCTGTGACAACAACATAATACGTGAACAATACTGTACAAACAGTTTTGTATACATAATTATAATGGCCTACATCGTATTCAGTCGGCTCATAATCCTTTTGCCACTTGGATTACGTCGTTTGACTTTCTTGTTCGAATTACGTCAATGGCTGGTTTTATGTCACAGCTAGGCGCTCTCGTCGGATTTGCGTCATGATTGTAGTTGTTGTTTCTTTGTACGTCATGTTCAGTTCTTGCTCCGGATGATGCAATCATCGCTGGCTTTCTGCATTGCTATGCGTCAGGGGAATGATGATCACATAACATAAATGTCATGTTTGATTTTCGAATGTCAAAAATGATGAATAAATTCAATGATGAAGAAACGAGGCGTTTGTCAGTGTGTGTGTGTGTGTGTGTGTGTGTGTGTGTGTGTGTGTGTGTGTGTGTGTGTGTGTGTGTGTGTATGTGTGTGCGTGCGTGTGTGTGTATGCTTATGCGTGCGCACGCGCGCGTGTGTGTGTGTCCCACCCACCCTCCCTCACACACACACACACACACACACACTCACTCACACACGTTCTCTCTCTCTCTCTCTCTCTCTCTCTCTCTCTCTCTCTCTCCCTCCCTCTCTCCTCCCTCTCTCTCTCCCTCTCTCCCTCCCCTCTCCCTCTCTCTCTCCCTCCCTCTCTCTCTCTCTCCCTCCCTCCCTCTCTCTCTCCCCCCCCCTCTCTCTCTCCCTCCCTCCCCCCCCCCCCCCCCCCCCCTCTCTCTGTGTGCTTTCTCTCTCATCCCCAGACATCAAACGTGACCTCATCCCAGCCTGTGTCAACACTTCAATCGATCAGTCTGGCGGTGTCCACCTCACTGTAGATACCACCTCAAACTAAGACTCGGTCCATTTATTTGTTTGGTTTTTTGTTGTTGTTGTTTTTTTTTTTTTGTTACTCTTTGGTCAGAACAATGTTCCTTAGTGTAACTGTACAAGGGCAAGAGAGAACTAAAGATTCACGAATATTTCAATCTATTTTAAATTATTTTTCATTTATCTTATTTCATATGCATTGAAATGTGCCATCATCGCCAACATCATCACCGCCATCACCATAACCATCATAAGAATTAATATAACATCTGTTCTATAAACAGGGTTTTTGAAGGCTTTACAAAATCAGGCACACACACACACACACACACACACACACACACACACACACACACACACACACACACACACACACACACACACACACACACACACACACACACACACACACACACACACACACACACACACACACACACACACAAAGAAGAAGAAGAAGAAGAAGGATGAACAAGCGATCTTCAGATGGAGCGGTTACCAGACAGCTGGGAGATAGAACAAAAGAAAGAAAGAAGCGCGTTGACAAAAAAAGACTTTGTTCTGATTGTAGGAAGAAGAAGAAGACGGAGGAGGACGAAGAGGAGCCGCCGTGGAAGAAGAAGAAAAAGAAGAAGGAGGAGGTGGCAGAGAATGAAGAGGAGGAGGAGGAGGAGGAGATGCGGAAGAAGAAGGAGAAGGAGGAGGAGGAGGTGGAGGAGAAGAAGAAGAAAAAGAAGAAGGAGGGGGAGGAGGAGGATGAAGAGGAGGAGGAGGAGACGTGGAAGAAGAAGAAGAAGAAGGAGGAGGAGGAGGTGGAGGAGAAGAAGAAGAAGAAGAAAAAGAAGAAGAAGGAGGGGGAGGAGGAGGATGAAGAGGAGGAGGAGACGTGGAAGAAGAAGAAGAAGAAGGAGAAGAATGAGGAGGAGGAGGTGGAGGAGAAGAAAAAGAAGAAGGAGAAGAAGGAGGGGGAGGAGGAGGTGGATGAAGAGGAGGAGGAGGAGACGTGGAAGAAGAAGAAGGATGAGGAGGAGGTGGAGGAGAAGAAGAAGAAGGAGGGGGAGGAGGAGGATGAAGAGGAGGAGGAGGAGACGTGGAAGAAGAAGAAGAAGAAGGAGAAGAAGGAGGAGGAGGAGGTGGAGGAGGAGGGGGAGAAGAAGAAGATGAAGGAGGAGGGGGAGGAGGAGGAGGAGTGGAAGAAGAAGGAGGAGGAGTGGAAGAAGAAAAAGAAGAAGAAGGTGATAATGACGATGATGATAATGAAGATTATTATGACGATGACAATGCTGATAATGACGACGACGACGACGACGACGATGATGATGAGTATCGGTAGAAAAAGAAAAAAACAACAACAACAGTAGAACGGAGCTGTAGCGATGGGATTGGATGTAAGTGTGGGTGATACATTGTGTGTGAGGTATCCTGGACCGGTGCCGTTAATAATTGAAGAGCAGCTGGACCCTTAAGTTCACTTAGGGCTGATTCTTCTGCACTGGCCGTCACTGCAAGGGAAAGAAAGAGACTAGCGAAAAGAAACAACAACAGAGGCACTGGTCAACTGCTGGAATCTGACCATCACCATGTGATCCAGGCGCTAAGGCTGACTGAATTATTTAGGACGAAGTAAGATGATGCTCGGGAGGAAGGAAATAGGGAGGAAAGGGAGGAGGGTAGAGGGGTGGGGGTGGGGGGGGCTGGCAGGGTGTAGAAGGTTTTGGGGGAATGGGGGTTGGTAGGAGGGGGGGAGGGGGGCTGGGTGTAGAGGGTTTGGGGGAATGGGGGGGGGAAGGTTGTAGAGGGCTTGGGAGAATGGTGCGGGGGTACGGGGGAGGGCGGGTTGGGAGGGTGTAGAGGGTTTGGGGGAATGGGGCTGGGGGGGGGGGGGCAGGGTGTGGAAGGATTGGTGGAATTGGAGAGGGTGGGGGGTACGCAAGGGAGAGGAGGGGTTGGAGTTGAACAAAGCGTTATTCAAGGGAAAGAATTCGTACGTACATAGACTCCATGGAGTCACCAGAGTATTGTCCCTTAGTCGAATCGTGAGCTCTCTCTCTCTCTGTTTATCTCTCTGTGTGTCTGCCTGTCTGTTGTCTGTCTGTATGTCTGTCTGCCTGCCTGCTTGTCTGTCTGTCTCTCTCACTGTTATTCTGTCCGTCTGTCTATCTGTCTGTTTGTCTCTGTTTGTCTGTCTGCGTGTCTGTCCGTCAG
The DNA here is from genome assembly GCF_041734735.1 of Babylonia areolata. Classification (NCBI taxonomy): domain Eukaryota; kingdom Metazoa; phylum Mollusca; class Gastropoda; order Neogastropoda; family Buccinidae; genus Babylonia; species Babylonia areolata. The sequence continues at coordinate 78,457,203 of NC_134876.1, read as the reverse complement.
TCGGTCTCTGTCTGTCCGTCTGTTTGTCTCTGCCTCTGTCTCTTTCTGTATGTATGCCAGTCTGCCTGCCTGCCTGTCTGTGTCTGTCTCTCGTTTGAATATAGAATTCTTTGTGAATTACATTCAAATGAGTACAGCGTGATTTTGTTTCCCCTAAATCATTATTATTAGTCTTTATTTATCAGTTACACTGAGTTCTCCTTTTAATATACTGTGAATGTGCATGAAACAGATTTGCATCTGTGTCAAGTCAAGTCAAGTCAAGATTTTATTTTATGATGGTAAATTGAAAAAGCAACAATTGTTTGTTTGTTTGTTTTGTTTTTTTACATCAAGCCATCAATGAAAAAGAAAAAAAAAAGAAAAAAA
>NC_134876.1:78446834-78454334 GCF_041734735.1 Babylonia areolata | reverse complement strand
ATGTGTTTGGAAAGCTGGGAACATCCGTTTCCACATGTCTGTTCCTTAACTCACTCAGTACGGCCAGTCCTCTTCTCCTCTACACAGACCCCTCGGATGTCCAGTGGGTGTCTGAATGACCCAACCTTTTGCTTCCGTCGTCAAACTGTGGTATTCTTTGTCAACATTCACCTCTTCAGTATAAGAGCGTTCCGCTTGCAATATTTTGATGATGGTAATTGGGATGAAACGCTGTCAACGTCGTCTCTTTCGCCGTTCGTATGGAGAGAGTTAACAAAGCATGCACGTAACAGTAATATCCCAAACGGATATAATCTTTTAGGTCCACCCTTCTAGCCCATTAATCAAAGAGCGCCCTGCACGTTTTGGGATCGGCAGACAAGAAAGAGGACATGAAGCCAAGCCTAAAATGAATGACAACAAACAAACAGCTTTATCATCAGTTGTTTTGTTGTTGTCTCGTTCGTCATTTATCAGATGGATTCCCCCGTCTCCTCGACAAAGGCGGCAGTACGTCGCAGGTCCTCCTTCAGACGGTTGTAGCCTGTCCTGAGCCTGAAAATGGCTACCTGCTCTCGACGAGTCAGCAGGTAGTACGGGTCTGCTCTGCTGTGGCATGGATGCTGCTGCTTCCACTTAAGTTGTTTTGAACTGAGGGGGGAAAATCCTTGTTAGCTAATGCACCGTTACCATGGTCCACACGTTTTGGGTTCGGCACATAAGCAGCAGGACTTGAAGCCAAGCCTAAATGACCAAAAAAAAGCAAAAAACAGCTTGATCATCAGCTGTCTGAACTAGTGGGAAACAAAATCCTTGTTAGTGAATGTAACATTATCATGGGGCACGTCGGTAGAATTTGGAAGAACCAGCCAGCAAGTAAACACTGAGATTGCAGGAACGCTCTGTACTGCTCTGAAGGACTGAATTCAATTCAATTCGTGATGTTTATATCACCTCTTTTTTTTTATACTAACTAGTTACTTTTAGTCCCGACGTGTGTGCGTGCGTGTGTGTGTGTGTGTGTGTGTGTGTGTGTGTGTGTGTGTGAGAGAGAGAGAGAGAGAGAGAGAGAGAGAGAGAGAGAGAGAGAGAGAGATTCAGTTTAACGTCTATTCACTATAAGTGTTATTAGACGGAAAGTGGAGTAGTAGTGAGTGAAAGAAAGGGAATGCTTGTGAATAGTAGTGTAAGAAAGTGTTGATAATATGTATCAGAGGAAGCTTATATTATTATACGAAATCAAAGTTTAACGAGATTATGATGCGTAATGAATGAGGTGTCGTAGGAGGGAGAATATGTGTATGCATATCAACAAGTATTAACTCACAACAATGTGAATATAAATAACGACATTTATCAAAATACATCAAAGGAGGATACCAACTGGACTGGAGTTTAAAATTTCCGATAGCGTGCTAAGCAATGAATAATCATTCAAAATCTTTTCAATTGATAACGGAATATTAACTGGTAGAAAAGTCATCAACTACATCTTTTAGAATTAACTGTCTTATGCTTGGACAATGAATGAGTAGATGACTTACAGTTATTTGTTTACCGCACATACATTTTATATTTTTAGAAAATTTTGTACGAAAGGCATTTAGACGAATTATGTTCATTAGACTTGTAATTTGTCTTGAATGTGTGTGTGTGTGTGTGTGTGTGTGTGTGTGTGTGTGTGTGTGTGTGTGTGTGTGTGTGTTGTGTCCTTTATGAAATGCATTTTTGTTTTAATCTAAGCCTTATTTACTTGAAAACCTTTATTATTTGATTTGATTTATTTTTGAAGTGTGCTTTTGAAAAAAAGAATGAACACACTGGATTTTTTACGTTGGCAGAGAGCTATTGATTTTTTATTTTTTTTTATTTTTTTTAATGAAGGCATGTTTATAATTATTCAACTGGATGATGAAAGGCGCTTTGAGCATCATATGTACCGGATATCGCGCTATGGAAAAAGTATGCATTATTGTCATTACAACCCAGCCTGTCACCACAACGGGGCCATTTCAGGGGATGATCACCACCACCCGTACATCAGTTCTTCAAACCAGTCAAAGAACACAATGTCCGAAATTTGATTAATTAAGACAACGTTAAACGAATCAGTGCACACACACACACACACACACACACACACACACACACACACACACACACACACACACACACACACACACACACACACACGCACACACACACAAAACACGCACGCACGCGCGTAAGTCATCTACTCAAGAAAAGATAATAAAAGAAAAACCGCCCTGAACAAACCGTTCTTCCTGTTCAAACAATGAATATGTCTGTGATAAGATAAAGGTGAATTGCGTGCTGTGTTTCTAGGGAGAACATTTAAACTTATGAAAAAAAAGTATAAGAAAAAAAAAAACACGATAATTATTATGATTATACACAATTCCCATGTGCGTGGATGTCACTCTCCTACCTCTTTCTTACAGAATGCCAAACACACACACACACACACACACACACACAATTACACGGCCCCCCTTCCCCTCTCCCTACACACACACACACACACACACACACACACACACACACACACACAATTACACGGCCCCCCTTCCCCTCTCCCTACACACACACACACACACACACACACACACTCGCGCGTGAGTCTGCTTGTCCACCCGCCCGCCCGGCGCGCCCTCAATCTTCACTGAGAATCCAACGTTTCTGGTCCCACCCAACTGTTGATTTTGTAGGAGTGAGGGAAGGGTGGGGGGTCGTTTATGCAGGTAAAAAAGCTTTGAACAAGAAGGCAAGCATATACCAAAGAATCGTTTATCTGACACCATCCTGTCCAAAACGAATGAGTCATGGTTATTTCCATGGCAAACAGACAGGGTTTTGCTTACCTTTCGTAACCCCTCGGTAGCGGGTTAGAATGCAAACACATACAGACACACAGACAAAGAATCGTTATCTAACTCCAGTGTGTCATCCACGGATGAGTAATGATTATTGATATTGTTCTCGTGGCAAACAGAAAACGTTTACATTACACTCCCTTCATTGCCTCGATGGCGGGTTTCGTTGTAAGCTATGTTGTTGTTATAATTGCTGTTATTGTTGCTGCTGCTGCTGCTCTTGCTGTTGTTTCTACTGGTTTTGCTGCTGTTACTTCTGTTGTAACAGTAGGTTTGTGTGTGTGTGTGTGTGTGTGTGTGTGTGTGTGTGTGTGTGTGTGTGTGTGTGTGTGTGTGTGTGTGTGTCTGTGTGTGTCTGTGTGTGTGTGTGTGTTTTTTCTGTTTCTGTCTTGTCTCTGTCAGTCTGTCTGTCTTTCTCTGTCTGTCCGTCCGCCTGTCTGTCTTTGTCAGTCTGTCTTTGTCTGTCTGTCTGTCTCTGTCTATCGGTCTCTCTGTCTCGTCTCTGTCCCTGTCTCTGTCTCTCTGTCTGTTTTTCTATCTGTCTGTCTGTCTGTAATGTCATGTCGGTCGGTCGGTTGGTCGCCCTCTCTCTCTCTCACACACACACACTCTCTCTCTCTCTCTCTCTCTCTCTCTCTCTCTCTCTCTCACACACACACACACACACACACTCTCTCTCTCTCTCTCTCTCTCTCTCGCTCGCTCGCTCGTTAATTCCCTCGCTCGCTCGAAACCCACAAAATAACCTTTGTAAAAAAAAAATAAATAAATAAAAAACAACCGAAAAGCAAACAGCACGCCAGTTAAACAGAATGGGGGAAAAGCACCTCAGCCATTCGGGAACAAAAACCTCGCCAATCACTTTGACATGGTATTTGCTTTGTCAAATCACAGTTTACTTTGATGTTCCATCGTCGGGGGATGGGGGAATGGGGGAGGGGGACTCCTAATAGTCTTTCCTCGTGGCCCAAGGCAGGAGATGTAATCACGAGGATAAACACCACCATGCAAATGTACTGATTAAAGTTCACCATTAATTCTAATGAATGACCATGTCTACCAGTCAGCTGAAAGAGGTCGCAAAGTTCGGAGCAGAATATATTATCACACACACACACACACACACACACACACACACACACACACACACACACACACACACACACACAGACACACACACACACAAAACATAATCACACACACACACACACACACACACACACATACACACACACACACACAGATATATATATATATATGTGATATCATATATAGACTAGAATATAATAATGTCTTTATTACCAAGCGTACCGGGGTCACAAGGAATATTGATATATATATATATCTATAAGATATGTAGAATAGAATAGAATATGTCTTTATTACCAAGTGTACCAGGGTCACAAGGAATATTGGGGGATCCAATGGTGATTGTGCATGTATATATGTGCATATACACATACACATACATATACATATACATATAGGCTCTCAAAGCCTGTCTAGAGCGTTGGGCTGTGCTGCTGTCAGGCATCTGCCTAGCAGATGCGGCGTAGCGGGCGTAGCGTACAATATGAGTATGGATTTAAGGCAAACCATGATCGTATAATGGTGGACAAAACCTATCGCTGCGCAAATGAAGCCACGCAGCCGCCATGTTGTTTAGCCCAAAGGTCGCGCGCTGACATCACAGTAAATGTGTGTGTGTGTGTGTGTGTGTGTGTGTGTGTGTGTGTGTGTGTGTGTGTGTGTGTGTGTGTGTGTGTGTGTGTAACCACATTCCAGGCCTGTTTATGACTTCCTTTACGTCTTTGATCATGGCGCTCAAGAAATAGCATATGTATGCAGAGATGCATTTGCTTGTACACAGAGCACAAATACGGACACAAAACATGGCATTCATGCAGACACAGACACTCAAAGACAAGCACAGACAGAGACCCCCACCCCACCCCCCGGCCACACACACATACATACTGCGCGCACACACACACGCGAGCACTCGCACTCGAACATGTTTAATGTATATACATATTTCTTGCAATGCACAACGCATTTCAATTTTCTGATCACTTTTAAAACTTGTGCGTCGTCTCAGACGGTTATGCCAACGTGAACAGAAAGTGCACACACACACACACACACACACACACACACACACACACACACACACACACACACACACACACACACACACACACACACACATACACACACACTGTACACAAGAAGAAGAAGAAGAAGTAGAAAACACATATTTTCTTTCACAATACAATGACATTGAAGAAATAAACAAATAATCAAACGGAAAAGGTCATTCTCTTTCCGATGAGATGATATTCCTTTCTCTCTTTCTTCCTTCGAAGGTTTTCTGGAGCAATTAATGGCAGCACAACACGGCATGTTCTCACTTTCGCTTTCTCGCTCACTGAAGTTGGGCTAATAATGGCTGTCGCGCGCGAGGGACGGTCGCTTCAAGCGGTCACGCGGTGAGACTCAGGATGGATCGGTCCACTCTATAAATTTATACGTATGTGAGGCAAAAGCCTGACCTGCAGAATAACCCATCACGCATAGGTGGTCTCTACTTCTAGTAACGCCTGTTACACAACGTGATAATCCTTCTGGTTCAAAGTTGAATGTCTCCCAACTTGTTGATACTGTTTACCTACTGATTCTGACATTTTTTGTCCGATCTCCCAGGTCAACATAATTATGTGTAGACCTGCTTGTGCCTGAACCCTCTACGTGTGTCTACGCAAGCTGAAGAATAAATAGGCCAACGCACGTTAAAGATCCTGTAATCCATGTCAGCGTTCGGTGGGTTATGGAAACAAGAATATACCCAGCATGCACACCCCCAAAAACGGGCTATGGCTGCCTATATGGCGGGGTAAAAACAGTCATACACGTAAAACCCCACTTGTGCACATACCAGTGAACGTGGGAACTGCAGCCCACGAACGAAGGAGAAGAAGAGGAATCTTTAGGTCAGTCGTGAATAATAATAATGAAAACTACTACTCCTATTACTACTACTACTACTTATTATTATTATTGGTATTTATATAGCACTGAATCGTGTGCAGAGACAAATCAAAGCGCTTTCAAACCAGTCATTCACACGCATGCACAACTCTAAACTCGAGAAACTGAAGACAAAGAAGAGGCAGGGGAAGGAGGCTGTCTTGGAAAGAGATGGGTTTTAAGGCCAGACTTGAAAGAGCTGAGTGCGGGGACCTGACGAAGCGAAAGAGGAAGTTCATTCCATAGGCAAGGTCCGTTGACAGAGAAAGAACGGCGGCCGACAGTGGAGTATTTGAATCTGGGTATGCGTAAACAGAGTTGATCCGAAGCCGACCGTAAAAAGCGAGATGGGGTGCAGAGGTGAAGGCAACCACAGAGATAGGAAGGGGCAGATTTGTAAATACATTTATAACACAGGGTGCTGATCTTGTACTTTATTCTGTGTGAGACAGGGAGCCAGTGGAGATGTTGCAAAAGAGGAGTAATGTACTCAGATCTTTTGTGTGTTTTTAATAATGATAATATTTACAATAGTAATGAGAAGAAGAAGATAATGTGTATAGATAGATAAATAAATAATGTTTTTGTTGTTGTTTTTTCCTGTAGGCCTCAGGTGACTAAAGGTGTTGGGTTACGCTGCTGGCCAGGCAGGCATAATTAATTATGCTCAGCAGACGTGGTGGTGTATTAGTCTGAACTCAGTGACGCCTCCATGCATGAACAACTGAACTGAGCTGAACTAAATAGTCATGCAGTTCCCAACCCCCCAACCGCAGTACAGAAGTCGCTTGTATTTGTATCGACAAAACAGGCTATACAGACTATACAGCCAGCCTAGTGGCAATGTGTGTGTGTGTGTGTGTGTGTGTGTGTGTGTGTGTGTGTGTGTGTGTGTGTGTGTGTGTGTGTGTGTGTGTGTGTGTTGTTGTTGTTGTTGTTGTTGTTGTTGTACAAGATTCATGGTCTCTAAAGAAATGCGGTTCTCATTCAACTTTCATGTTTACTTTCTCGGGGATGGAGGTGTGGGGTCTGGAGGGGGCTGGGATGGAGGCGGGGGCGGGGGCGGGGGCGTGGGGGGTGGGGGTATGGGTATGGGTAGGAACAAAATCTGACCACACAAGAAACGATTTCAGTACAGACTCCCTTTCGCTCAGAAGCACACTTTCAAACGCATGTTATTAAATAGTGTCAATGGCATATGTTTATCCAAAAACGAATGAATTAAAAAAAAATGTTTAAAATAAGATAAATAAATAAAAACGAAAACATGCAGTTGCACACGCATTTCTAGCGAACGAGCACACACACACAGACACACACGCACACACACACACACACACACACACACACACACACACACACACACACATAGCACACACACACACACACACACACACACACACACACACACACACACACACACACACACACACGTGAGCACTCGTGGGCTCACACACGCACAACTGTGAAAGAAACAACAACAACAACAATAGTTGTTGTTTGTTGTTGTTGATGATGATTTTGTTCTTCTTGTTGTTGTTCCACCTTAAAACTGGTTCTGTTTCAAACGCAATCTTTC
>NC_134876.1:78431834-78434334 GCF_041734735.1 Babylonia areolata | reverse complement strand
GTGACTATTATCTAAGTTTTCTGAGCCAACAGAAGAGAACTCTCCCCGCTGCTTTGTCTCGGCGGGCACCCACACATGGTGCCGAGTACGCACCGCATGAAACAGTACGCTTCTTCCCAGCTTTCAGACAGTGAACATCGTTTCGTTTAGTTATTTATTGTTAAAATTGTTAAAAATTAATTGTTAAGTGTGTTGTTAAAATGTGTGTGTGTGTGTGTGTGTGTGTGTGTGTGTGTGTGTAACATAGATGTAATGTTTTATGTTAACAAAACGTTTTTGTAAAGCATCTAGAGCAGATTTCTGGATAGTGTGCTATATAAATATCCATTATTATTATTATTATTATTATTGTTATTATTATTATTATTGTCTGTTCATCTAAGATGATGATATTCGACTGAAAATAAATGACATTATTATTATTATTATTATTATTATTATTATTATCATCATCATTATTATTTTTATTATTATTATTTGGATTATTATCATTTCTATCATAATAATGATTGTTATTATAAATTAGAAATCGACATTTCTGTATATCTGAATGAAAAAGGGGGCGGTTGAGGTGGAGGGGAGGGAGGGGGGCAAGGGGGAGGGGACTAAGAAAGAGAGAGAGAGAGAGAGAGAGAGAGAGAGAGAGAGAGAGAGAGAGAGAGAGAACAGAATGTGGGAAAGATATGAGTACAAAATGTAAAATGGAGAGGGTGAGTGTCAGTGATTGGAGAAAGAAAAAAAAACCCATAATATTGGAAGGGTGTGTGTGAAAGGCGGGACGGGCGAAACGGGATTAATACAAAGAAAATATCAATAATCAAATATTGTATGCACCACTTCTGTAGATTATTATTTGAAACAAAAGGTTATAAAGTGAACAGAAACGTGAATGAGGTTCTGATTTGTGGCCGGTGATTTTCGTTTATTGTATATTAGTATGTACTAATAGTTTGCTCTCCATCGCAGGCAAGATACTTGCCAGGATCCTACTAAACCGCCTCACAGCACACCTTGACCAAGGTCATTTGCCTGAGAGCCAATGTGGATTCCGGAAAGAGCGCGGAACCACCGACATGGTATTTGCTGCAAGGCAGCTGCAAGAGAAATGTCAGGAGCAAGATGCTGATCTGTTCTCCACCTATGTCGACCTCACTAAGGCCTTCGACACCGTGAGTAGAGAGGGACTGTGGAAGATCATGGCCAAGTACGGATGCCCTCGGAAATTTATTTCCTTGATCATCCAATTCCATGAAGGCATGCAGGCTCGAGTCCAGGACAAAGGCGAAACATCTGCTCCTTTTGCTGTCACAAATGGTGTCAAGCAAGGCTGCGTCCTGGCTCCAACGCTGTTCAGCCTCATGTTCTCTGCAATGCTTACTGATGCCTTCAGAGATGGCGATGTTGGAATCGGCCTAAAGTACCGAACAGATGGCAAGCTGTTTAACCTCAGAAGGCTTCAAGCAAAAACGAAGGTCATGACAGACATCATCAGAGACTTTTTGTTTGCTGATGATTGTGCCCTCAACGCTGGATCTGAAGCTGTCATGCAACTCAGCGTCGACAAGTTTGCCACTGCCGGCAGGAACTTCGGCCTTACCATCAGCACGAGGAAAACTGAAGTTCTCCATCAGCCAGCCCCAGGGAAACCATACGTTGAGCCCAGCATCACAGTCAACGGTCAGAGACTCAGTGCGGTGGAGCGGTTCACATACCTTGGCAGCACACTGTCACAAAATGCGACCATCGACGATGAAGTGAACGTCAGGATTGCAAGAGCAAGCGCAACTTTTGGTAGACTCAATGCAAATGTCTGGAACAGAAGAGGCATTAGTCTTGAGACCAAGCTAAAGGTCTACAGAGCAATAGTTCTCCCCACACTACTGTACGCCTGCGAAACTTGGACAGTGTACCAACGACATGCCAAGAAGCTGAACCACTTCCACACAACATGCCTCAGGAAGCTACTGAACATCAAGTGGCAAGACAGGACCCCAGACACAGAGGTGCTCGCAAAAGCCACCCTTCCCAGCATATTCACCATCCTGATGCAGTCCCAGCTTCGCTGGGCTGGACACGTGGCGCACATGCCAGACCATCGGCTGCCCAAAAGGCTCTTCTATGGCGAGCTGCAACAAGGGAAGATATCACACGGAGGTCAGAAGAAGCGCTTCAGAGATACTCTGAAAGTCTCTCTGAAAGCGTTTGATATCAATCCTGACTCCTGGGAGGAATCTGCAGTGGACCGTGACAAATGGCGCGCTGCTGTGCACAAAGGCGCCAAGTTGTGCGAGGCCAACAGGACTGCTGCAGCTGTTCAGAAGAGGCAGGCCAGAAAGTCACGGGCAAACAAGCTCCCTGACAATGGTATGCCTGTCTTTGTCTGCCCCAACTGTCAGCGAACATTTCGTGCGCAGATTGGACTATTCAGCCATCTGCGCATTCACAGATAGATTCATGAGCATCCTGCCCCCCCACCCCACCACCACCCTCCCCCCATCCC
>NC_134876.1:78416834-78424334 GCF_041734735.1 Babylonia areolata | reverse complement strand
TTTCTTCTTCTTCTTCTTCTTCTTCTTCTTCTTCTTCTTCTTCTTCAGTTATCCCCTTTCGTGAGGGTGTCATGTACAAAAGTGAACTCTGAATATTTCTGTTTCTGTCTCTGGTCTGTTTGGCTGTCTGTCCTCATCTGTATGTCCGTCTCTATACTTTTGTTTTGTTTGTTTGTTTGTTTGTTTTCGTTTCTGTCATTTTATGTCTGTCTCTGTCTCTCCTTCACTCTTCCTACCCCCCCACCCCCACCCCCCTCCTCCGCCCCCTCCCCATCTCTCTGTGTCATATAGTAACGTGTTGTGGTTATCGTTGAATTATGGCCTGAAATAAAATAAAAAAATTAAAAAAGCAAAAGGAATAAAGGAACCACATGCACTCACTCACATAATATACACACACGGGCGCATTCACACACAAATACACACACATAGACACACAGACACACACACAGACACAGACACACACACACACACACACACACACACACACACACACACACACAATACACATACACACATACACACAAAAAAACACACACACACACACACAATACACATACACACACACGCATACAAACCACTCTCAGAAGAAAAAAACCCACAAAAACCCCCACAAAAAAACAAAACAAAACAAAAGAAAAAAAAACGCACACACGTCCCCCCCCCCACACACACACACCCCAGCCCCACCCAACCCCCAACAGAACGTTTCCAGCGACGATGATTGGCAGAACCTGGGAAGAGAAACTGACGAAGTGTGAGAATCGACGCGATCTGCCTCAAACCGACCGTCTGCCGCAGGGGGTGTGGGGGTAGGGATAGGGGATGTTTAATGATAGGATAAGAACAGAAACTGGGGCACCCTTCGACGGAGAAATGATACAGCGTGGTGGGGGAGATGGGGAGATGGGGAGGTGGAGGTGAGGGCTGAACAACGATCTCTTCCCCTCCACCCCCACCCCCCTCCACCACCCTCATCCCCCTTCCACCCCACCCCCCTCCTCCTCACCCCATACTACAATGGGCGTGTCCATAGATAGGCGTGAAGCAAAGCGAGTGTGGATGTAGTATATCCATAGACCATGGTGGTAGTGCAAGAATAGGAAACGCATCTGCGATAATTTACAGTGAATGTACGAAAGTGTCCCGTTTGAAATATATATATATATAAAAAGAGAGGGAGAGAGAAGACTGGAAGCGAGCAAAAGAAATGAATAAGAAAAAAAGAAGGTAAAAAGGGGGAAAAAAGGAAAGGTAAGAAAGAAGGAAATAAAGAAACAAACAAAATTAATTATTAACACTGACCGAAAAAGACGAAAAAATATGTACAGGGTGGATGACGTTTTAAAGATAAGTAAACAATAAAAGAAAAAAAAATACAGAAAACCTCACACATAAAGAAAACTATTAAAGCGAACCACACACACACACACACACACACACACACACACACACACACACACACACAAGAAAACACACAAGAAAACACACACACACACACACACACACACACACACACACACACACACACACTCACACACAGAATACCGGATAGAACGAACTAAATACATAGTTCCTGGTTGCCAAACACCCTTAACTTTTGGGGACGCATACAATCTCTGAATCAGCGAATGCCGCCAGAACGTGGACAAGGGTGAGCGCTGAGTACCACCAGAAGAAAAGTGGCCTCCCTCCCTCACCAATCCCAAGCTAGGGCGATAAATTTCGCTAGTGAACTCATTCTTACTTCATCATCTATCAAAAGCGTACTGGTAAGGTTCATGTTCTCTAAGTTTTCACCGTTGAAAATTAAGCATTTCATAAGTATTATGAAGAAATGAGAGAGACAGACAGACAGACAGGCAGACAGACAGATAGACAGATAGACAGACAGACAGACAGGCAGACAGACAGACAGAGGCAGACAGACAGACAAACAGACAGATGGACATATAGACAGACAGATAGATAGACATATAGACAGACAGACAGATAGAATAATGAAGGAATACGTTGCTGGTTCCACGAGGGAAGATGCGCATCCTCTTCACCCCAGATCTAGGGTTTTAGTCTAGTCAGACATGGGGTAAGAGGGTTAGCTGTCAGTGCACGAGACAGTATGTCCCACAGTTTGACAGGACTTCAGACGATGCAGTCAAAGAAAATTTGACATGTGTGTCGTTTTCTTTTCTTTTCTTTTTTTTTTTTTTTTCTTTTCTTTTTTTTTTTTTACCCCCCGTTGGTCGTTGATGTGTCTGTTTGCTTGTCTGTTTGATTTTATGCTGACTGTGCATAATGAAGTTTCCTTTTATGTATGCGGGGCTGGATTGTTTTTTTTGTTTGTTTTGTTTTGGTTTTTTTTGTTGTTGCTTTGATGACAGGGATGGTGATGACGATGGTGGTATTGATGATGGTGATAATGATTATGTTGATGAGAACAGTAGCGACAACAGCAACATCGGAAGCAGCAATAACAGCAGTAACAACAACAACAACAACGGAAATAAAACGTCAACAACAGCAATGCATGATAATGATGATTATGAAAACTTCGATGATGATCACATAACGTTCCCCTCCCTCCCCATCCCTCCCCAACACACACACCTCCCTACCCTCCAAGACAAACAACCCTCAATGTAGGCGTACGCACCTGGGTTTGTCTTGATGAAATGTTTGCGACATACCGCCTCCTTGTAGAATGGGTGTTAGCCTAGACAAATATGGAAGGAGATTCAGATTCAGATGGTTTATTCACTAAGGCCACAGTCCCATATGAACAAGGGGCGATAACAACATTAGTGCATATGTCACCAGAACTATAGCAATTAATCATGACATAATCATATCTCTTAAGTGAAAAGCTTTATATAAATATAGAGCCAAATTACGTATAAGTCCGTCATCTGCAGATGCCATCAGCAGTTTAAAAGTACAGATAGATAGATAGATCGATAGATAGATAGATAGATAGATGGACAGACAGACAGACAGACAGACAGTTTCAGTTTCAGTTTCAGTTTCAAGGAGGTGTCAAGCCTTGAGGACTGATCGATATGCGCCTGCATTAGATTTCCTGAAACAGAAAAAAGGAGAGGAGGAGATGCCATCGTTCGTTCGTTCGTTTATTTATTTATAGTCTTTTCATCAAAGATGATGATGATAGACTGAAAACAAATGCTATTATTATTATTATTATTATTATTATTATTATTATTATTATTATTATTATTATTATTATTATTTGGATTATTATCATTTCTATCATAATGATGATTAGTGTAGGAACCCCGGTTGAAGTGTCCTGTAAATTCCAAGGGATGGTCGCCGGTACAATGGTTTACCCCAGAGACACAGCACGACGCATTAGATGTATATTTTACAGTAAGCTCCCACCGAGGTCACCGGGCTAGAGAGATGCCATGACCAGCGCTTAAACCCAACGCTTTGGGTCAGGCCTTGAAACAGACGGACCTAACACACGGACAGGCTGACAGACAGACCGGCAGACAGGGAAGGTGAACGAACGGACAGACAGACCAACAAACAGGAACACAGATTGTTATGCGCATGTGTCATCTGAAGCTGATAGATAGATAGATAGATAGATAGATAGATAGTTGATAGATAGATAGGTAGGTAGGTAGGTAGATAAAGGAATGAATGGATGAATAAATAAATGAATTTAAAAATAATAAGGAAGTAAGTACGTAAGTAAATGAATGAATAGATGAATAAATAAATAAGTAAATAAAGTTAATATAAGAATAAATGAATAAAGTAAGTAAGTAAATAAGTGAATGAATGAATTAATTAATTAATGAAAAGAAAATATTATTTAAAAAAAAATGAAAAGATAAATAAGTAAACAAAAGAAGCAAACAAACAACAACAACAAAACGAAAAAAAAAAAACAAAAACAAAAAAACAAAAAACAAAAAAAAACAACAACAACCAAACACACACATACAAAACAAACAAATAATGTCTACCTGTCTACCTACCTACCTACCAACTTACCTACCTACCTTTAGTGTGGTTTGTGCGGACTAAAATCCGTCATGCACCACGTACCTAGCGAAGCAAAACATTCCCCACCCGTAGAAAGTAACAATTATCTTGTCGCACTGTCCTCGTATTCCTTTTTTTTTCCTTTGTTGTTTTTATGTTATTCTTTTGTCTTTCTTGAGAAACCGTCAACAGACAACGATCTGCGAAGCATGCCCAGGGTATGTGTGTGTGTGTGTGTGTGTGTGTGTGTGTGTGTGTGTGTGTGTGTGTGTGTGTGTGTGTGTGTGTGTGTGTGTGTGTGTGTGTGTAAGAGTCAGTTGACCGTGTCGACCACACCCAAACTGTGAAACCGTGGCGGTCTTTTGGAAAATTACAGCGTTTACACACACACACACACACACACACACACACACACACACAGAGACAGAGAGAGAGAGAGAGAGAGAGAGAGAGAGAGAGAGAGAGAGAGAGAGAGAGTTAAAGCCCACCCTGAAACACAGTCTTTTTCCTGAAGAGAGCATGGTGAAATTATGCTGAATTTCCAGCAAACATCGGGTGTGTGACGGAAATGAAATGAGGCACGAATTACGCCAAGAGATGCTGTCTACTTTTTTTTTCTTTACATTTAAAAAAGAAAAACAGCAAAAAAACACAAAAAAAAAACAAACAAAAAAACAAAAAAAAAACACTACAACTATCGTGTATAACCCACTCAACAGACTGTATATCTACATTCATGGCTAAAACATCGATTTTTTTTCAAACGCATTTTTCCCCTTCCAGTTGTTCTTGGTCAATGTGTTCCTGAAACGGTCGTTAGTATATTTATGAGAGACCAGAGATAACTGGTTACGCAGCCTGTGCCAGTGAAAAATATACCTGCTTATATGAAGCAGTCCATAAATTGTTGTTGTCAAAAATAATATTTGTATTTGTATTTCTTTTTTATCACAACAAATTTCTCTGTGTGAAATTCGGGCTGCTCTCCCCAGGGAGAGCGCGTCGCTATACTACAGCTTAGCTTTCAGAAAATATGTGAGCAAACCTTGGCTACGTGGTTGACAGAATGATATTGAACCAGCTGACATAAACAGCGCAAGGAAGCTATCATCTTCTGAATCCTTCAAACATTTACGCAATTTTTTGGCACAAAGCGTAAAATAGCAGCTTCAGTCTGCAAAACAGAATGGCTTGTGTGTGTGTGTGTGTGTGTGTGTGTGTGTGTGTGTGTGTGTGTGACAGACAGACAGAGAGGAGGAGGAGAAGAAGAAGAAGAAGACGCACCATGAACACCAACAGTCTAAATTAACCCAAGAAACAAAAAAAAAACAAAAAAACAAAAAACAAACAAAAACAAACTACATCGTTTAGTTTACACTATGAAGAAGGGGCTCAACAGTACTACGTAGGTACGGTAAGTCGCAAGGAAGACTTGAAAGCCATTATTCCGCGCCGTGTAGTGGAAACAAATTATCTGCGAGTTAGCGACAATCTACAGGTAATGCTACGCTGTTCTCTCGTAACACCATGCCTGTGGGTTAACCCTTCATGGTTCTTCTCTGAACATGGTCATGAGTCATGTACATAACAAGGCAAAGGTTGGGTGGAGAGAGAGACAGACAGACAGACAGACAGAGACAGAGAGAGAGACAGAGAGAGAGACAGACAGACAGACAGACAGAGACAGAGACAGACAGACACAGAGAGAGAGAGACAGAGAGGGGGTGCATATAGACTGTGTGGATTTAAAGGGGTATGTTTGTACAGGAGCTGTTGGCGAAAGCTCTTTGACCTTCCAGGGTGATTAGCGTTTTCAAAGGTCAGGTTGATCTTTACATGATCGATCAGGGCTGCCGACAGGTATCGAGTTATAAGACAAGAGGCCGATCTACGTGTCATTCTCTATATAGATTGTCTGACCAGATTGTTTTCGAACCGAACCCATACCTGGTGTAAGCTGAAGCTGTGGGTGGAAGTGGTTCAGATTGGGTCAACAATTCACCAGTCATGCGTTAAAGGATGGGGTTTATTATTTTAACCCCTTTGCGCATTTGCACCAGAACACATGAACAGTCACATATTTCCTGTTCTGTCTGTTCTTCTTTACCATCAAAATCATAATCATCGCAATCATCATCATCATCATCACAGAGAGAGAGAGTAGAAACAACGACATCAACTTGATTTTTGTTCCTACCTTAAAGCAATAGTAAGAACAAGATCAACAGTATTACAAGAGCTACAACAACAAACAGACAAAAGAACCAAAAACAGGACAGTATGGATCAGTATAGTACATTTCCACACTGTGCAAAATGCGAAGTGGGATTGATTACACTGGAAACGATTCATACATACTCCCATGCACACTCCGATCCGCCTTTGCTGTTCTTCTGTCAGTGAACTCAAACTCTTTTCCCTCTTCTTCTCATGTATGATAGTCAGTCGTGTCCGACTATTTGTATTTGTATTTCTTTTTATCACAACAGATTTGTCTGTGTGAAATTCGGGCTGTTCTCCCCAGGGAGAGCGCGTCGCTACACTACAGCGCCACCCATTTTTTTTTTTTTTTTTTTTTCCTGCGTGCAGTTTTATTTGTTTTTCCTATGGAAGTGGATTTTTCTACAGAAATTTGCCAGGGACAACCCTTTTGTTGCCGTGGGTTTTTTTACGTGCGCTAAGTGCATCCTGCTCACGGGTCTCGGTTTATCATCTCATCCGAATGACTAACGTCCAGACTACCACTCAAGGTCTAGTGGAGGGGGAGAAAATATCGGCGGCTGAGCCGTGATTCGAACCAGCGCGCTCAGGTTCTCTTGCTTCCTAGGCGGACGCGTTACC
Organism: Babylonia areolata; assembly: GCF_041734735.1. Classification (NCBI taxonomy): domain Eukaryota; kingdom Metazoa; phylum Mollusca; class Gastropoda; order Neogastropoda; family Buccinidae; genus Babylonia; species Babylonia areolata. The sequence continues at coordinate 78,417,482 of NC_134876.1, read as the reverse complement.
TCTAGGCCGTCACTCCATTATATGACCATCAGAACAGCGGAGGAGGCAACTGATGTCCCAACTATCTGGGCTAGAATTTGATTATTGTGGAGAGTGTCTTGCCCCAAGTTACATACCTACACTCTCTCGGCCAAGTGGGTTTTAGGACAGCCGGCGTTGAAACGGTTCGCAAAGGCCAACTGGCCCCCAAGGCTACAGCACTTAGAGCCAGTGCAGTCTTGCCTCTATGTTTGAGAGTCATAGTCCTTCACAAAATACTAAGAAAATACTAAGCTGTAAATGATTTCCCACTGCAGCTCTCACTTTTGCTGTTAGCCCAACGGTAAGCTTATGTGTGATGAGTCAATTTGTGATACAAACTGAGCGTTGGGCCGATCTGCTCGTTGTCTTCTCGTCCCTCGTCAGTGCTGAATGGACAGTGAAACAACGTCATTCTCTGTCTCTCCCTCTCCTTCTCTCTGTCTGTCTCTCTCAGCTCTCTGTGTCTGTCTCATCCTATGTATCTCTGTCTCTGTCTCTCTATGTCGCTTCCTCTGTCTGTCTCTCTGTCTATCTCTCCCTGGACGTATATAAGTCTATTTATAGGTTCGTGGTCTCTCTCTGTCTGTCTGTCTGTCTCTTTCTGTCTGTTTGCCTGTCTGTCTATCT